>NC_086236.1:41290416-41360416 GCF_036321145.2 Pelmatolapia mariae | reverse complement strand
CTTTGTTTCATTGTAAGATTATAACAGTGATGGCAATATAATTGTTTGTTGTTCAGCAGAACAGTGTCCAGTATGTTGGCTGTTATACTTTGTTGTGTTTGAAAATAAAAGTTGGGCTCATTTTAACATCATTACAAAAATTGTTGTTAATTATTTTTAATCATATTCATGGTACCACAAATTGTTTTTTCATTTAGTTGAACTTGAAATGTTTGTCAGTAGGTAAACAATTAGTATTGTCAGAAAGTCAGAAATATCAAGTTATTCTTAATACTGCAGACTTGCAATGTATAAGTTGTCCTAACAGTCATCCTAAGTAAGCTTTACTTAGTTTTTTTGAGGCAACGAGTTTCCATAATTTTTTTGAGTTCTGGGAACTAACACGGCTGTACAGTGTACTCAAAATGAGTAAGTTGCCCTAACTTGGTCATCTTACGTAAACTTGATCCAATTTTTTTGAGTTCTGGGAACAAATGAGCTTGTACAGAGTACTCAGAATAAATAAGTTGTCCTAACTTAGTCATTTTTAGCTAAGCTTTACTCATTTTTTTTGAGGCAACGAGTTTCCATAATTTTTTTGAGTTCTGGGAACTAATTAGATTTTACAGTGTATTTTATATACGCGTGAAACAGTTTTCCATACGATATCGCTGCAAAGGTGCAGCCTTACTCTATCTATCTATCTATCTATCTATCTATTCTTCCTACACAAAGAAATAATTTTGTGGACGAGTCTCTACAGTCAAGATTTCTTCACAGAGTGGAACGGACCCTCTTAGAAACCTGTTACATTCACGCAGTCAACTCTCAGATAAAATACTCTGAAAAGGCGTAACAAGTACAAATTCAGTGATTTTCTCATTTAATATATAAAAAAATATTCATGCATTATTATTTTGCTCAGTCTCAGTGAAGCTTTGTATCACACACATGTAGTCCATCTCTCCCCGCTGTGGTGGGCTCCCTCTTCTTCCACTCCAGGGAGGGCCACTGTCACTTAATCCGGCCACTTGCCCTTCTGCACCTGTCAGGTGCCATCTTGTATCTGCGGTTAAGCTAGCAGAAAATAGCCCTGGGAGCACAAAGCACTACAGGAACTGAAGAGAGGAGCTGGGCAGAATCTGAGCTCTGACCAGGAAATCTGGTCCGTTGTTCTGGAGAGGTGCTGGGTCATTGTACTGCAGGGTTTTTCAACTAAAATCATGTCTTCTGGGCAATATACCTTCTGACAATATGGTGACCGGAACATTATAGTAAATGGTATATGCCATCTATTATTTAAGTTAGGAACAAACACATGAGGAAAATAAAATCTGAAATTGTTTCTAAAAGAAGTCAGTCTAATTAACCTCTATTACAAAAAAGAGATGAATTAGCCTGTCAAAGCTGACCAGTCAAAATTGACTTGTCTGTTAGATAATCCACTTAAAAACTACATAACACATTACAGAGCCCCTGGACACACTTCATTATGTCCACTGGAAAACATACAGTGGTACAACACCTGCCTTTGTTGTATATGCTGCAAAAATAGACTGGCCATCAGCTTCTCAGAGCTGCGCCTACATTATAGTGATGGGATTTCCGGCTCTTTTTAGAGAACCGGCTCTTTCGGCTCTGCTCACTAAAAAGAGCCGGCACTTTCGGCTCCGAACCGGCTCTTCAGGTTGTTTTGTTGCTTTAATTAATTTATTATTAACAATAATGTAAAATTATGCACAAAAGGAATTACTAATGTAAAAAAAAGTGGTTTTATTTATATATATAAATATATGCGGTGGCCCCTAGAGACAAAGCACGTACAAACTCCAAAACACATTTCTAGCTTTAAGTGAACTTCCAAAACAGAGCTACCTAGATCATTTAAATTACACAATTGAAAGCATATGTGTATTGTTTGTGTATTTATACACAAGCACTCATATATATTCGAATAATTAAAAAAAAAATTCATTTTCCTGTTACTACCACACACCAAATCCGGTCGTTGGTACTTCCTGGCTTGTGTAGCCACTAGGTAACAAAAGCTCAACACTGCGCCTAGCATCCTGGAGCACTTCTGTTGTGTTTTGTACGTGCTTCAGGGTTTGTACGTGCTATGGAGTTTGTACGTGTTTTGGAGTTTTTACGTGTTTTGAAGTTTTTACGTGCTTTGTCTCTAGGGGCCACCGTAAATATACGTTTATTTATTCACTCCACATAAAAGTGCGAGAGAGAGGGTGAGAGAAAGGGAAAAAAAAAAAACCCCACGGCTCGCAATAAGGAGCCGGCTCGCGTCGTTCACGTCAAAGATCCGGCTCTAAGAGCCGTTTCGTTCGTGACCGACACATCACTACTACATTAGAGCCTGTGAAGCCCTGCTTGATAGTTAATGCATAAATTATCAGTGAGTACAGAGCAGGAGATGTACTCTCAGTATATACAACTTTAACAGTTTCTAACTTGCCTCTAGTCTGTTGACTACTGGATCAGAAATACGGTAATTTAACAATTTTTAAGACACCAGTCATTGGCTTGTGTTGTCAGAAAAAAGATATTTTCTCCATTTCAGTATCAGAATTTCTGCTTTTTGTGCACCTGCAGTCAGGGCCTTTGTGTAACAATATTGCAGCAGACTGCAGGGAAACTGAAACCTGCTCTCTAACTATGCACACCTTGTCCTCTTAGTTCATTTTTGTGAAGCTGCCTTGAGAGATTGTAGGTAATTTTTGACTTTTAATACTCATATGTCCACAGTTTTACAAAAGTAACCATTTTGCTAACAAAAAGGTAAGCAAATTATTGGGTGAGCTTTAACTGTATCCATAACACTGTGAAAAGCTTAAACCTCCCACTATCCAAGACAATTAGCATTTCATTACCATTTGAAAAACTACAGCACCATGCCAGCCAGTAACTAGAAGGTCTAACAGAGCCAAACCTGAGTCACAGTAAAGTGTGCCAAATTTCAGAGATGGTTGTATTTCACACACCTTAGGTTTGTCAAATTTGCATATTTTTGGAAACGCTTTTTCTTGCCGTTATGGGTCACGATGCAAAGTGGGCTAATGCTAGTTCTTGGTTAAGATGCCAAACCTTAAATTGTGTGTATATGTGTGTGAATCATGATCATCACAAGCACATTAACCTGAAAAATAAATATAACTTGAGTTAGTATATGTGTTTTGCTGTTCTGTGCTCTGTCTTTAACGTGACAGCAAAAACATCACGTTGTTCTAGTAGCTGCAAGTCCAGCAGCGTGAAAAAAAGTGACTTAGCAGCATTAGGACCAAGGCTTAAGTGCAATCAAACTATGTTTGATAGCTTTTGTTTTTACCCACTGTCCGTTCAGATAAAATGAACAAGTTAGACTGTGGCTCGATTCATAAAAAGTACTGGCAAGCAGTGCTGAACTCTTCCTTCTTTCTTCCAAGAGCATGCTGTGACTGGCTCCAGGCCACAGTAACCCTGACAAGAATAAGTGGTTCAGCGAAATTAATTATTAAATGATGGTGGTAATTGAAAAGGTTTAACTCGCACTGTAGGTGCCTGATTCTCCCCTGTACTCTTATCTTATGAACCTGGGGCCAATTCATTTGCTTCCCTCTAATGGGCTAAAGCTAAAATCCCACTTGAGCAAGCATCTGTATCGCTCAAGTGTCCTTGAGCAACACACTGAATCACTGACAGCTGACTGTGACTCCTGACCTGTGTGGGGAGGAAGAAAAAGATCAATCTCCATAAATTATTCTTGATTATTATCCATTATTGATCATACCCTGCTGGAAGGTATCAATAAGGGAAAAGGGAAGAAGGGCCCACTGTGTTCCTACACTGCCTGGATCCATATTTGACTGTTGAAAAACCCCCAACAAACAATAAAGTGAAGCTTCCTGTCCACCAGTCAAGTTGCCCTTGACTGAGTGAATATTTGGGTGGCTCCACCACAGCAGCTTTGATTTGGATGAATTTTATTCACTGATTTTTACTTGAGAGTTGCATCTCAGCAATGATACTGATACTACATTATTTAAAGATTAGTCAGTAAATTAGCAAGTAACACCTCTGAAGTGGAAAACATCAGCTACTGGCTAGCAACTTTATGGGCTTTGAGATGTTTGAGCACTTGAAGAAGAGATACTTTTTCAAGTAAACTAAACTAACAATCTATTTTTGGTTACTTTTTATATAAATCTGGGTTAAGAGTCGACTAAGTTTTATTATATTTGAAAATTGGTGCCAGGGGATTTTTTAAAATTATTATTCTAATATCTATACATCAACCAATATTAGGTATGCATGTGTTAAGTATGTCATTATACTGAGAAGGAAAAAAAATTGTCTGTTGTAATTTTATTTTTCATTCACCCCCCCCCCCCCCCCCCCAAAAAAAAAAACAAAACAAAAACCAAGAACCTTAACATGAAGACACCACTCGACTCTCTACTGTCATCAGCTGTGTTCATCTGTGATGCTGCTCTAATACGTGTGAGGCAGAGGACATTAAGAGTAAAGTTGTGTCCACAATGGAAGCAGTTTGCAGCGACATGGTAACCAGGGACCATAGAAAATGAATGACATTCAGTGACTTATGGACAAAATAACTGCTCCCAGCACAAAGTCAGTGGGACAGACACCTCCAGTGTGAATGCAGCTTTAAAACACAAAGGGGAACGAGCATCTCTGATTGGCAAACACTATGATGACACTAGGTATTAACTCAGCATGTCCTGTAAAAATAAATATACATGTTCACTATCGAAAAAACAATTATACCATACACCAGCATATCTAGTTCTGTGTCAGCTTATAATATTACCTGACTGATAAATCATGGAGCTATAACAGATATCACAGACAAGAAAGGTAAGAAATAAGCTTCTTTATTCAATCACACTCACTGAAAAAAAAAACAACTATTTGCTAATAGAAAACAGAGACTCGTGTTTTACTCGGCACATACAGAGAGATACACAGAAATCTAATCAACAACACTAACACATACATATCTAATCAATCACATCCTGGACACACAGCAGTTGCTTAAAATAATCTCTTGAACATGCAGTGATAAATAACTGCATATGAAAAGTGTTGGAAAACAGAAAAGGCATGAAAATAAAAGCAAAAAGGAGCAGCAGCCACAACATTGCAGGGGGGACATCATAAAGTGTACAGTAAGGAAAATGGCGCAGTCTCAACAATATAAGTCATTATTCTGATGGCAGTGTTTTGCCATTCCATAAAACATCTCTTGCTACATTCCTACTATGACATAGTTTCACCTCCATTTAAAGATTTATCAGTACATTTGTGCACTGGAGCTACCCACATGCAGTATTTCATTTGCAGACTACACTAAAACATGTTTAACAGGCAGCTGTTTCCAGCTAAAATTCAATATTAGACTTCCTTATACCAGCCAGAAAACCTTAGAGGAATCTAAGTTAAAAGACACATAACTGGGAATTTTATCCTAATTAACAGAGGTTCACACAAGGCTGTGAAACACTAAGCTGCAAAAATACCTTGTTAGCTCAAGGAAAATGCTTTTTACACAAGGCAGTGAAATCCAACTGTCCAGCAGCAAACTGCTGGATACAGCAGGGAAAATGTTTAACGCTAATTACAGCCTGGCGTAACAGATATACACTCGAGAAAATGATAATATTACAGTTGTAATTACTGCCAATTAGAGAAAAATTTATTATTTATGAAGGAATTTATTTAAGCAGGAAAACAGAGAGAAGTGATTTGTTACTGGGCAGCGTGGAGCTATAAATATTACATAAGAGGAACTAATCTAAAGATATTAAACTCTACGATACGTTCTGGCTGTGGCTCAGGTGGTAGAGCAGATCAGCTACTGATCGGAAGGTTGGTGGTTCGATCCTTGGCTTCCCCAGTCTGCATGCCAAATATCCTTGGGCAAGATACTAACCCCAAGTTGCCCTCCGATGCGTTCATCGGAGTATAAATGTGTGTGAATGTAGTTTACTTTGCACTTGAGTTTAGAAGTGCTTGTATGAGTGGGTGAATGAGGCATGTTGTATAGAGCGCTTTGAGTACTCCGGGAGAGTAGAAAAGCGCTATATAAGAATCAGTCCATTTACCATTTCTGAAATGACTTAACTGTGAATATCCAAGACACTGATTACTGCTGTATTATGAAACTGTTGCATTATCTGTAAGTCCTTCATGACATTTTTGGAAGCAGTGTTAAACTTAGCAAATATTAGAAAAGAGCTCTATGATCTGAGGTGACTGACATGAATGATGAGTAGCTGAAACCATGTGAAAAAGGTTGCTTTGGTTTTGACTAGATCCTGTAAATGACTATGTATGGAATTTAACAATTGTGAGGCAAAAGACGCCACACAAAAAGTTAGGCCTGGTACTAGAAGTAATATGTATTTTAATTGCATATCAATTTTAATTCCATTTAGATTGCATAGTCTTAACATAAAGCAATAAATGTAATTGTAAAAAAATGTGTCAAACAATTGATTTATTTGTCAGTAAGACTACATCTTACTGACAAATATGCATTACATTATTTTTATTACTTTACATTTAAACTACGTAAAAAACGAGTAGAATCAAAATTTTTGTGCAATTAAATTATATAATCTTAAATATCAGGCCTGAATATTTTTTTTCCCCAAACGGACACCATGAAAACACACACACGCACGCACGCACACACACACCAATAGACAAGTCAAAAACCATTTTTTTAAAAATCGTATTCTAAAATGTCTTTTGTTCCTTACAGAGAAACTACATTGCATACTGTAAAAGGTAAAGAACCAGTGTTTTGACTAACACATAAAACATTTTATATATTATTTTTCACAAATAAATCTGCTGATCTGAATTCTAGTTTTATTAGAAGAGACAAAGTTTTGCACTTTCTTTCTAAATAAAAGCGATGAACTTTTCATTCGTTATTGGCCGTTTCTGACCATGGTTCAAGTCTTCTGCAGTTCATCCCGGGCTGAGCATGGAAACAGCACCATGCAACAGCCATTTTACAGACCATAATCCAACAGAGTCCCCCTTTTCCAAAGTGATTGACTGAAACAGTGACTTCACCATTATATGAAACTGCACAAACAAACAAGGAGGCCTTGTGCTCACACTAGGTCCTGCATGTAAGAACATCGGCAAAGGGGCCTAATAGATTCTTGTTGAAGATGCACCTAACCCACACCAGGTAAGTGGTGAAGGGCTTAATGTTTTCTGAAAACGTGTAGTTCTGCTGGGGAAGGATATAAGGCATGTAGGTGTTCTCTCCCTGCTCCTGGATCCACACCTCGTACTTCACCTCTCTCACTTTTAGGAATTTCAAATTCCATGGGATCTGCCAAGAGACTGTGAGTTTAGCCTCATTAGTGGTTTGTACTGAAGTTTGACATTTAGGTTCTCTGACCCGGCCCGGATGGACCGTGCTGGCCACCTTGGCCTTTTTTAAGCTGGGCTTGGTCTTCATGCCTTCTTTGAGGACTTCCAGAAAGGACGGGATGTCCACTAAAGTGTCCTGATAGATCCGGAAGAGCCACTCTGGGTTGCGGCAGCAAAGGTGCCTGGGGACTTCCTTGCTTGCCTGGATCCGATCCTGCTCCTCTTTGTCCAAGTGAGCAATGCCTCCTTGTTCCCAGGGTCTGTCTGGGTGGGTGACAGTATTCTCCTCCTTAGTGTTCCTCCAGGAGATGTAGTGAATGTCCATGCCTGGAAGGGAGGCAAGAGTTTTATATGGTGTATACTGCTCAGGGTTCACAGCAAAAGGGAACAGCTCCACCACAGCAGCACCTCTAGGGAGGAAGAGTGAGGTGATAAGCTGAGCTCCATGCATGCTGACCAACATGGAAGCGCCACTGATGACCTGTACAATACTGGGAAAAGACTGCTCTTCCAAGGACACTGTGACCACTCTCATCTGAAACTCTTGGGCCAGCGCCATGATTACCTCTGCTTCATTCAGTATAAGTCTTGTTGTTGACCGACTGAAAACGACAATGTAGTCATCCTTCTTCTCTTTCTCCTTCTCATCCTCAGCGCTTCCTCCCTCCTTCTCCATCTCCTCTACCCTTGTAATGCTCATTTTGTCCATCAGAGCTCTGGCAAACTGCCTGATCTCATTGCCTGAGACCAAGATGTTAGCTTTGGGCCCCTGTGGCTGGACAAAGCCATATTGGTACCAGGTAGTCATTTTGGACAAGCCAACATAAGATTTAGTAAAGCACATGAGCTTTCCAAAGTTTTTAAGCTGTTCTTTGAGAAGCGGTTGCTTACTACTGAGAAGACGGTAAAGGTCAAAATGTGGGCCTTCACTCCAGCCCTCCATGAACACAAGACGAGCCTCGTCATCCAAATCTGAATACTGCTTCATGGTATAGTAGGCTGGGAGGAGGTCGTCGTGGAATACATGCATGAGGTTATCAGGATTAAACCGATTCAGGATCAGTGTTATATCTGGTACAAACACAGGCTTGGGCATAAACTTTAAAGCAGCAGCTGGGAGCTCTAGAAAGTTGAAATATTGGGTATTGTGATCTTCTACTGAAGACAAGTCCAGCAGGGCAGGTTGGAAACGTCTGGACCCCAGGTTAGGCAGCATGACAGAGGAATTGGAGTGGAAGAACACAAACTCCTCTGCCTCAGAGCAGTAACAGAGGTAGTCAAAGCGGCAGATGCGGTCAGTGTGCATCTTCCCAGTGCAGACCATGCGGGTGCCGTGTTCCTGAAGTGCCTGCAGAGCAACATGGTAGTCGATACGGGCCTGTGAGACCTCCTGGGACTGCTGTGTCATATGCAGCTCTTCCTCCAACAGAGCAGCATGCTCACTCAGCTTGGAATATTTCCAAAGCAGAGCTGCGACCACAGAGACCAGCAGACCATTAACAAGTGCACCCACACTCATCCTGCAACCTGCCACTGAAGCCCGCATCACTGCTGCTGCTTAGGACCCACCTCCTGACTCCAACTGGCCTCCAACCTCAGACTGAGGCGACGAGACATCCGCTGCCAGGAGCAGACTTAAAGAAGGGGAAGAAGAGATGAGCACAAGTTAAAATATAGACATTAAAAAATCTATTTAAAAATAAAATAAAATAAAAAAAGGCATTGTTGCTACAAGCAATTATCTAATTAACAATATAGCACACAGAGGACAGCTAATAACCAAATTAATAGTCAGACCTATAAGGCTGCAGTGCTTTTCATGTAAGCAACACAATATCTGGTGATTCATCTGAACAGATCTCAGCTCTCACCTTTGGGAATAGCAGCTGTTTACCTAAGCGAACAAATGAGACATTTTCCTAACCTTACATCCTCTGTCACCCTCCCTGAATATGTCAAGACAAATTACAGTGCGAGGAGGCACAGAGAAAGGAACAACACTATTGCTTTCAACTCTACTCATCTGCATACTGAGAGAACAAGTGAGTCATTGAGAGACTCAAAATCAAACCAGCGGCTAATAGCAAGCAGCTGCCAGCAGACACACGGCAGCTAGCATGCTAAATACCTACTTGAGGGCCAACTTGGTTAAAACAACAGTTACTACAATAATCAATTACTTAACATGCTATTCCTAATTTTTGAATGATATATGTACCCAGAGGAGGAGGTTAAATTTAAATGTATACTTTGGTATGCCATGCAATAAGTAATAATTTTATAAAAGGCATTTAGAGAGTGAATCATCCCCTCTCTACAACAGGTCTTGTGACACAAAGTAAACTAAATCAGGTCAGACTAAACTAAGAATGCACACACGCAAATTAAGCAAAGTGTCAAGAACAACACATCGACATGAACCTAGCCTGGGGAAATGTTTGTTTTTTTATACACCATCTTCTTTCCAAGGTCAGGACCCATTTATAACTTGCAGTGTATGTACTGCTCTAACACTTTTCCAGTACTTCATTTTATCTTGTTCACTGCATCATTTCGTTCCTGTTATATCATATAAAATTTGCACTTTTGTTTTTTGCTCCCTTGTTGTTGCCCTCCTGGACTCCCTGAGTTTCTTGCATGCTGTCTCTCTTCAGCAGGAGTTGACCTGACTCCCTGGGCTATTTTTGACATCCATGCAAGTACAATATGTTATTGGCAATAGGGTCATTTTTTGTGATCAACCTGAATACACACAGGCACAATATAGGCAAAACTCCCAAACACAAAATTAACAACGTAGTGCGTGCTGTACAGTGTAGCGAGGAATGCTCAGACCTCTAGACTGAAGAGACCAAACAGCCACTTCATAAACGCACAACACAGAAGAGCCACCTTGACGGGACAAGACTCGGCTGTCCATCTGCATCTAAAGGACAAAGGTCACTCTTTCAAGGATGCCAATGTTCACATTTTGGACAGAGAAGACAGATGGTTTGAAAGAGGAGTGAAAGAAGCCATCTATGTCCACTGTGAACGACCATCTTTGAACAGAGGCGATGGTTTACGACACCAACTGTCTGCCATCGATAATCAAGTTTTGAGATCCCTTACCAGACGCCTTAACCGCCCAATCATGATAGGGTTGGGCTAGGCTTCACAATGGGTTCACCCGAAACCTTGGCTGATTGTGACCCACACCAGTTTTCATACCTTGGCTCGTGTGATTAGGTAGAGGATCAATAGGGGGTCCATGACCCTCTTGTGGACACTCCCATAGGGCTTAAAATCTATATCATATAAAATTTGCACTTTTGTTTTCTGCTCCCTTGTTGTTGCCCTCCTGGACTCCCTGAGTTTCTTGCATGCTGTCTCTCTTCAGCAGGAGTTGACCTGACTCCCTGGGCTATTTTTGACATCCATGCAAGTACAATATGTTATTGGCAATAGGGTCATTTTTTGTGATCAACCTGAATACACACAGGCACAATATAGGCAAAACTCCCAAACACAAAATTAACAACGTAGTGCGTGCTGTACAGTGTAGCGAGGAATGCTCAGACCTCTAGACTGAAGAGACCAAACAGCCACTTCATAAACGCACAACACAGAAGAGCCACCTTGACTTGACAAGACTCAGCAGTCCATCTGCATCTAAAGGACAAAGGTCACTCTTTCAAGAATGCCAATGTTCACATTTTGGACAGAGAAGACAGATGGTTTGAAAGAGGAGTGAAAGAAGCCATCTATGTCCACTGTGAACGACCATCTTTGAACAGAGGCGATGGTTTACGACACCAACTGTCTGCCATCGATAATCAAGTTTTGAGATCCCTTACCAGACGCCTTAACCGCCCAATCATGATAGGGTTGGGCTAGGCTTCACAATGGGTTCACCCGAAACCTTGGCTGATTGTGACCCACACCCGTTTTCATACCTTGGCTCGTGTGATTAGGTAGAGGATCAATAGGGGGTCCATGACCCTCTTGTGGACACTCCCATAGGGCTTAAAATCTATATCATATAAAATTTGCACTTTTGTTTTCTGCTCCCTTGTTGTTGCCCTCCTGGACTCCCTGAGTTTCTTGCATGCTGTCTCTCTTCAGCAGGAGTTGACCTGACTCCCTGGGCTATTTTTGACATCCATGCAAGTACAATATGTTATTGGCAATAGGGTCATTTTTTGTGATCAACCTGAACACACACAGGCACAATATAGGCAAAACTCCCAAACACAAAATTAACAACGTAGTGCGTGCTGTACAGTGTAGCGAGGAATGCTCAGACCTCTAGACTGAAGAGACCAAACAGCCACTTCATAAACGCACAACACAGAAGAGCCACCTTGACTTGACAAGACTCAGCAGTCCATCTGCATCTAAAGGACAAAGGTCACTCTTTCAAGAATGCCAATGTTCACATTTTGGACAGAGAAGACAGATGGTTTGAAAGAGGAGTGAAAGAAGCCATCTATGTCCACTGTGAACGACCATCTTTGAACAGAGGCGATGGTTTACGACACCAACTGTCTGCCATCGATAATCAAGTTTTGAGATCCCTTACCAGACGCCTTAACCGCCCAATCATGATAGGGTTGGGCTAGGCTTCACAATGGGTTCACCCGAAACCTTGGCTGATTGTGACCCACACCCGTTTTCATACCTTGGCTCGTGTGATTAGGTAGAGGATCAATAGGGGGTCCATGACCCTCTTGTGGACACTCCCATAGGGCTTAAAATCTGGGACTCCCATAGGGCTTAAAATCTGGGACCACCAAATCCTAAGACCAGTTGGTGGTTCTTTAAGTTTCCCTGAAGATGTTTCAGAGAGATGAAATATAAAGGACGCTTTTCTTTCAAAGCTCCTTAGACTATGATGACCTGGATGACTGAGAACCTTTGCAGACAAATATAGGCAGTTCAAAACGTGGCAATGAACAGCTGCTGCAGAGAATAAAGAAGGGTTGCACCAGCTCGACCTACTCTAGGTCTTAGGCAAAGTCTGCCACAATATGGCATTCTAGGTCCAAGGTTTTAAAAGTTGAAGCATCTCGTTTTATTATTTTGTTCTCCGGATGACAACCAGGACAGTATGTCGCTAGCTGGGATGCATCTTGACCAATCTGATGATCATAGCATTTATCTCTTCAGCTAGCTTCATAATTCTCATACAAAAATTCTGGTTTTATAAATGTCACTAGCTCATCTTTATTTTCCAAGCTGCTGTCTTTAAAGCCCAAAATGTTACTCTGCAATATACACTAACGGTCAAAAGTCTTAGAACACCCCAATTTTTCCAGTTATTCATTCCAATTCAAGTCATTCAAGTCCAATGAATAGCTTGAAACGGTACAAAGGTAAGTGGTGAACTGCCAGAGGTTAAAAAAAAAAGGGGTAAGGTTACCAAAACTGAAAAATAATGTACACTTCAGTGTTATACAAAAAGGCCTTTATCAGGGAACACAAAATGCGTTAACAATTTAAAGCTGCAGCAATGGAGGTTGACCAAGCCTTAAAGCTGGTGCTACTAATTCCTACAGCTGTTCTAACTTTTCTGGATTACTTACAACCCCCTCTGTCTGCATAAAAGCAGTGTTGGAACACACTGTGATACCGTACCCTCGTGAGCATCAATTGAACAGTATTGTACTGCAGAAAGTAGTGTGTTACTACAAAAATGGCGAGAAAAAGGCAATTAACAATGGAAGAGAGACAGACCATCATAACACTTAAAAATGCAAGTCTTTCCTACAGAGAAATTGCAAAGAAAGACAAGGTGTCAGTGAGTACAGTTTCCTTTATCATCAAGAGACACTCAGACACTGGGGCAAACTCTGACAGAAAGGTGTCTGCCAGACCCAAAGCCACAACTGAATCAGAGGACAAGTTTCTGAGAGCTAACAGCTTGCGTGATAGGTGGCTCACAGGCAACAGCTTCAAGCACAGCTTAATAATGGTCGTAATAAGTAAGCCTCACTTTCAACTGTGAAGGGAAGACTTCGAGCTGCAGGTTTGACAGGACGAGTTGCAGCAAGAAAGTCATTGCATAAGATGTCATTATAAGACAAAGAGGCTTGCCTGGGCTGGAAGGTATTATGGACTGATTAATCAAAATTTGAAATCTTTGGTTCATCACACAGGATCTTTGTATGCCTTCAAGTAGGCAAAAGGATGGCTCCACAGTGTGTGGCATCCACTGTCAAACATGGAGGAGGAAGTGTGATGGTCTGGGGCTGTTTTGCTGGATCCAGGGTCAGTGACTTGTGCAGAGTAAGAGGCACCCTGAACAAAAACGGCTACCACAGCACTCTGCAGCGCCATGCAGTACCCTCTGGTATGCACCTAGTTGGTCAGGGGTTTATCCTACAGCAAGATAATGACCTAAAACATAAGTCCAAGCTTTGCCAGAACTACCTCTGGAGAAAAAGAAACTTCTAAGCTTGAAAACATGGAGTGACCAGCACAGTCTCCAGACTTCATCAAACTGGTTTGGGATGAACTGGACAGAAGAGTGAAAGCAAAGCAACCTACAGGTGCCACACATTTATGGGAAGCTCTGCTGATAAGGGAAGAACTTTGTGAAGAATATTTGATTTCTATTGTAGAAAGAATGCCACAGGTGAGTTCAGCTGTTATAGCTGCCAAAGGTGGCTACTTTGATGAGTCAAAAGTTTAAAATACATTTTGGTCGATAAATTAATTCCTTTTTTTTTTCTTTCTTTTTTTTTTTTAACTCCAACTGCTTATTTGTACTATGCTTTCATTTCAGAGTGCAATGAGACATTAAATTGTTTAATGTCTCATTGCACTCTTTATTATATAAAAAACTGGAAAAATTGGGGTGTTCTAAAACCTTGGACCAGTAGTGTGATATGTAATATACTGTGTGTGTGTGTGTGTGTGTGTGTGTGTGTGTGTGTGTGTGTGTGTGTGTGTGTGTGTATATATATATATATATATATATAAAAAAATGTGTGGTGGAAACAAAGTTAGTTTTTATAAGCAGCATCTGCAAACAGTTGCTTTATATGCAAATATATACACTGAACTCAAAAGAGGAAACATGCAGGTCATGAAGACTACAGAGGAAAAGGATTTGTCTTTATTCCCTTCAAAAAAAACATTCCTTCCTGTAAAATAAGCCGATAAAGAATGCTTAATGCCATTTCCCATGACAAAATGTCACAGAAGAAGCACAATGAATGGGAATCAAAGCACCATATACAGAAGCATCACATTGATGCTGATGCAGCAGTAAAAATAAAGTGAAACGAAGTGTGAAGAGGAGGCTGCTAGTGAGGCTAACATTAGGCTGGCAGCCTGCATGCGCTGTTTGCTCCACAACGACAAGGGTGCGCAAGACAAGGCTTGCAGTGCCAGCAGTCCTGTTTAATCTCCCTGACTGCACACTGGCTCCCACAGGGATGCATGTGAATACCCCCTGCAATTTGACTGAGCCAAGAAACCAAAGGCTTCAAAATGTCAAAGCCACTGCAAGACACCACAGCATGCACAAAACACTCTCATTTGCATCGCTATGTATTACAGACTGCAAACAGAGACCTGAACAACTGTAAGCTGCTTCCTGGATCTGGTCACATCACAGAGCTAAAGTAAATCCAAAACATGGAAGTGCTTTCCAAAGTCTGATGTCTCTGTGTATACTTACATGTATTTGGAGTCATTTAAACTGACTCTTTGGCAGTGTGATGGAGAGAGCCAATATACTGCCTAAGAATAGCAATGTTCAAATAAGTAAAAGGTCACAGCAGTCACCAAATATAATCAAATTTGAGTTAAGCTCTGGTTATAATACAGAGTCATATTCTTTTTCTCTGTGTGCAAATATACAGTTGTGGCCAAAAGTTTTGAGAATGACACAAATATTAGTTTTCACAAAGTTTGCTGCTTCAGTGTTTTTAGATCTTTGTGTCAGTTGTTTCTGTGATGTATTGAAGTATAATTACAAGCACTTCATAAGTTTCAAATGCTTTTATTGAGAATTACATCACGTTTATGCAAAGAGTCAATATTTGCAGTGTTGGCCCTTCTTTTTCAAGACCTCTGCAGTTGGCCTTGGCATGTTGCCAATCAACTTCTGGGCCAAATCCTAACTGATGGCAACCCATTCTTTCATAATCAATGCTTGGAGTTTGTCAGAATTAGTGGGTTTTTGTTTGTCCACCTGCCTCTTGAGGATTGACCACAAGTTCTCAATTGGATTAATCTGTTATTAGTTAATCTGTTATTAGACTCAATTGGCTTCTCTCAAAATGTAAAAGAACCCACCCACCACTTTAATCACACTCTAGATCTTGTTTTAACATATGGCATAGAAACTGAACATTTAACAGTGTTTCCTGAAAACCCTCTGCTGTCTGATCATTTCCTGATAACATTTACATTTACAATGATTGATTACACAGCAATGGAGAGTAGACTTTATCAAAGTAGATGTCTTTCTGAAAGTGCTGTAACTAAGTTTAAGAATATAATCCACCCACTGTTATCATCTTCAATGCCCTGTACCAACATAGAGCAGGGCAGCTATCTGAACGCTACTCCAACAGAGGTCGATTATCTTGTTAATAATTTTACCTCCTCACTACGTACGACTCTGGATACTGTAGCTCCAGTGAAAACTAAGGCCTCAAATCCGAAGTCCCTGACTCCGTGGTATAATTCTCAAACACGTAGCCTAAAGCAGATAACTCGTAAGCTGGAGAGGAAATGGCGTGTCACAAATTTAGAGGATCATCATTTAGCCTGGAGAAATAGTTTGCTGCTTTATAAGAAAGCCCTCCGCAAAGCCAGAACATCTTACTATTCGTCACTGATTGAAGAAAATAAGAACAACCCCAGGTTTCTCTTCAGCACTGTAGCCAGGCTGACAAAAAGTCAGAGCTCTACTGAGCCAACCATCCCTTTAACGTTAACTAGTAATGACTTCATGAACTTCTTCAGAAATAAAATTTTTATCATTAGAGAAAAAATTACCAATAATCATCCCACAGATGTAATATTATCTACAGCTACTTTTAGTACCATTGATGTTAAGTTAGACTCTTTTTCTCCAATCGATCTTTCTGAGTTAACTTCAATAATTAATTCCTCCAAACCATCAACGTGTCTTTTAGACCCCATTCCTACAACACTGCTTAAAGAAGTCCTGCCATTAATTAATTCTTCAATCTTAAATATAATCAACCTATCTCTAATAATTGGCTATGTACCACAGGCCTTCAAGGTGGCTGTAGTTAAACCCTTACTTAAAAAGCAATCTATAGACCCAGCTGTCTTAGCTAATTATAGGCCAATATCCAACCTTCCTTTCATATCAAAAATCCTTGAAAGAGTAGTTGTCAAACAGCTAACAGATCATCTGCAGAGGAATGGCTTATTTGAAGAGTTTCAGTCAGGTTTCAGAGCTCATCACAGCACAGAAACAGCTTTAGTGAAGGTTACAAATGATCTTCTTATGGCCTCTGACAGTGGACTCATCTCTGTGCTTGTCCTGCTAGACCTTAGTGCAGCGTTCGATACTGTTGATCATAATATCCTATTAGAGCGATTGGAACATGCTGTAGGTATTACAGGTACTGCGCTGCAGTGGTTTGTATCATATCTATCTAATAGACTCCAATTTGTTCAAGTAAATGAAGAGTCCTCTTCACACACTAAGGTCTATTATGGTGTTCCTCAGGGTTCAGTGCTAGGACCAATTCTATTTACATTATACATGCTTCCCCTAGGCAGCATCATTAGAAGACATAGCATAAATTTTCACTGCTATGCAGATGATACGCAGCTCTATCTATCCATGAAGCCAGGTAACACACACCAATTAGTTAAACTGCAGGAATGTCTTAAAGACATAAAGACCTGGATGGCCGCTAACTTTCTGCTTCTTAATTCAGATAAAACTGAGGTTATTGTACTCGGCCCTGAAAATCTTAGAAATATGGTATCTAACCAGATTCTTACTCTGGATGGGATTACCTTGGCCTCCAGTAATGCTGTGAGGAACCTTGGAGTCATTTTTGACCAGGACATGTCCTTCAAGGCACATATTAAACAAATATGTAAGACTGCTTTCTTCCATTTGCGTAACATCTCTAAAATTAGAAATATCCTGTCTCAGAGTGATGCTGAAAAACTAGTTCATGCCTTCATTACTTCCAGGCTGGACTACTGTAATTCTTTATTATCAGGATGTCCTAAAAACTCGCTGAAAAGTCTTCAGCTAATCCAAAATGCTGCAGCAAGAGTACTGACAGGGACTAGGAAGAGAGAGCATATTTCTCCTGTTTTGGCTTCCCTTCATTGGCTTCCTGTTAAATCCAGAATTGAATTCAAAATCCTGCTCCTCACTTACAAGGTCTTAAATAATCAGGCCCCATCTTATCTTAATGACCTTGTAGTACCATATCACCCTATTAGAGCACTTCGCTCTCGCTCTGCAGGCCTACTTGTTGTCCCTAGGGTATTTAAAAGTAGAATGGGAGGGAGAGCCTTCAGTTTTCAGGCCCCTCTTCTGTGGAACCAGCTTCCAGTTTGGATTCGGGAGACAGACACTATCTCTATTTTCAAGATTAGGCTTAAAACTTTCCTTTTTGCTAAAGCATATAGTTAGGGCTGGACCAGGTGACCCTGAATCCTCCCTTAGTTATGCTGCAATAGACGTAGGCTGCCGGGGATTCCCATGATGCATCGAGTTTTTCCTTTCCAGTCACCTTCTCACTCACTATGTGTTAATAGACCTCTCTGCATCGAATCATATCTGTTATTAATTTCTGTCTCTCTTCCACAGCATGTCTTTATCCTGTTTTCCTTCTTTCACCCCAACCGGTCGCAGCAGATGGCCGCTCCTCCCTGAGCCTGGTTCTGCCGGAGGTTTCTTCCTGTTAAAAGGGAGTTTTTCCTTCCCACTGTCGTCAAAGTGCTTGCTCATAGGGGGTCATATGATATGATTGTTGGGTTTTTCTCTGTATTTAATATTGTGCTATCTACTGTACAATATAAAGCGCCTTGAGGCGACTTTTGTTGTGATTTGGCGCTATATAAATAAAATTGAATTGAATTGAATTGAATTGGACTGAGGTCTGGGGAGTTCACTGGCCATGGACCCAAAATGATTTGTTCCCTGAGCTACTTAGGTATCACTTTGGCCTTATGGCATGGTGATCCATCATGCTGGAAAAGGCATTGTTCTTCATCAAACTGTTTTTGGATGGTTGGAAGAAGTTGCTTTCAGAGGATGTTTTGGTACCATTCTTTATGCATGGCTGTTTTTTTTGGCAAAATTGTGAGTGAGCCCACTCCCTTGGATGAGAAGCAGCCCCACACATGAATGGTCTCAGGATGCTTTACTGTTGGCATGAGACAGGACTGATGGTAGTGCTCACCTTTTCTTCTCTGGACAGTCCTTTTTCCAGATGCCCCAAACAATCGGAAAGGGGCTTCATCAGTGAAAATGACTTTACCCCACTCCTCAGCAGTCCACTTGGTGTACTTTTTGCAGAATATCAGTTTGTCCCTGATGTTTTTTTTGGAGAGAAGTGGCTTCTTTGCTTCCCTTTTTGACACCAGGCCATCTGCCAAAAGTCTTCGCCTCACTGTGCGTACAGATGCACTCACACCTGCCTGCTACCATTCCTGAGCAAGCTCTGCACTGGTGGCACTCTGATACCACAGATGAATCATCTTTAGGAGGCGGTCCTGGTGTTTGCTGGACTTTCTTGAGTGCCCTGAAGCTGTCTTCACAATAACTGAACCTCTTTCCTTGAAGTTCTTGATGATCTGATAAATGGTTGATTTAGGTGCAGTCTTAGTAGCAACAACATCCTTGCCTGTGAAGCCCTTTTTATGCAACGCAATGATGGCTACGTGTGTTTCCTTGCAGGTAACCATGTTTAATAGGAAGAACAACGATTTCAAGCATCACCCTCCTTTTAATGCATCCAGTCTGCTATTCTAACTCAGTTAGCATAACATAATGATCTCCAGCCTTGTGCTCGTCAACATTCTCACCTGAGTTGATGAGAACATTATTGAAATGATCTCAGCAGGTCCTTTTATGGCATGAAATGCTGTATGATGAAATGCAGTGGAAATTGAATTTTTGAGATTAAGTTCATTTTCATGGCAAAGAAGGATTTTGCAATTCATCTGATCACTCTCCATAACATTCTAGAGTATATGGAAATTGCTATCATAAAAACTGAAGCAGCAAACTTTGTGAAAACCAGTATTTGTGTCATTCTCAAAACTTTTGGCTACGACTGTACATACTGACTTTCCTACTCTCAATCCAGGAGTCAGAGTTGGTGTGATGATGATGATGATGACGAAGGACAGTACTGTCCAAAATATTGGTCTAAAATTTCCATATGTGGTTAAAGTGATTAAGATCTGGTGACTCTATAAGCCTTAGCATATGGCATTTCATTGATCCGTCCTTTTGAAACCATTAAGTGACTTATCATGCCCCGTGAATGATGGCACACCTCTCCCTTCACAATAGAAATGGATCGTAGGATAAGGATGATCACTCAGAAACACAGTGCATTGATTTGCTGTGACCATTTCCCCCCAGGACACAGGTGGACCCAATTTGTCCCTGCAAAATGACACTCGCAGTTTAACAGACCCAGCAGGCCCCCTTCTTATAGACATGGGTTCAGGCTTTTAAAAGGTGTGTACTGACAAGAAGAGACAAAAGCCCCATTTCCATTAGTACCTACTTGGATCGATCGGTTTACAGGGTTTTCCATTACGTCATAGTACGTGGTACCAGGTAGGGATGGGCAATATCATACCGTTCACGGTAATACCGGCAACAATAAGAAAATGAAATATCGCGATAGAATATGGGTAAAACGCGCATGCGCGGTGCCTTTGTTTTTATACGCACATGGCGGAAAAAGCATGGCGGCGACGGAGAATGAGAAGGGCGAAAGCGGATCGTTAAATGAAACAGATGAACCAGAATTGGTTTGTAAAAATGCTGCAACTTCAGTGGTGTGGAACTGGTTTAGCTTTCGTCCGTCAGATACACAACAAAGCACTATTTTTGGTAGAGCATGCTAGCGGGCCGTCGTTATTACCGTGTTTTTTGGAAAATACGGCACACTTAAAATCAATCCTTTGATTTTTCTGAAAATCGACAGTGCCCCTTATAATCCTGTGTGCCTTATGTATGAATTCTGGTTGTGTTTACTGACTTCGAAACGATTTTATGTGGTACACGGCACTCGAAAATCTGTCAAATGTTTTAGTACGACTTTGCTAAGCTATGAACCTGCACCGCTTGATGGATTGTCGGAGCATTACGGCTATCGTAGGCAGGAGCCTCGCGGAGTGATACGTACTGTGCTTCAAGATAATATTACCGTATTGTGTGTGTATAACCTCTTTTTAAGTTTTGTGGATATTATACATGGTTATGCTGAGGATATGTCGGCCAATTTCCACTGGAAATGCCTTTTGGTTAAACTGTCAGCAAGGAATTTGCATTTGCACTGTTAAATTTTTATATAACTTTAATGCACATAAAAAACAGCTGCTTGTTTAAGTGAAAATACATTTATTTATTTATTTTTTTTGCACTAATAAAGTTGTGGAGTTGTAAAGTATTTTGTTTAGTGTCAATTATATCGTCAGTTATATCGTTATCGCAAATTTTCAAATGTATATCGTGATAAATATTTTTGGTCATATCGCCCTGCTCTAGTACCAGGCACTATTTTAGTACCTACTCCCCCGGGGTTCCAAGCGATCTGAGCAGTTACTAAAATGTCAGCCTGCATGTCACCAATTGGCGGATGAGTAGTGTCCCTCCATGAGTCCTGAGAGTGTCTTGTTCACGAAAATTAAAACTGCCATTTTTAAAACCTGGCAACAAGGGAAATGGCTACAAAAAAAAAAACGACTCTGCGTTTCCTCGAGTCTGACGAAAAGCCACAGACCGGGCAGCAGGTCAGCTCGACATCCACCTTTTTTGTAGCATTTGTAAATGGTAAATGGCCTGCATTTGTATAGCGCTTTACTTAGTCCCTAAGGACTCCAAAGCGCTTTACACTACATTCAGTCATTCACCCATCCACACACACATTCAAACACTGGTGATGGCAAGCTACATTGTAGCCACAGCTGCCCTGGGGCGCACTGACAGAGGCGAGGCTGCCGGACACTGGCGCCACCGGGCCCTCTGACCACCACCAGTAGGCAAACATGGGGTTAGTATCTTGCCCAAGGATATTTGGCATGCAGCCAGGAGGCAGCATGTGTCACATATTAATTACATTGCGGGACACCCGGACGCATTGCTATGACGACAACCAAGCACGTTAAGTAGCTTGGTTGTACGGACTGTAATAGAAAACCAGTCGATACGGGTCGAGTCACGGCAAGTCGATCCAAGTAGGTACTAATGGAAAAGGGGCTTAACAGCACTGGTGACAAGAGACTGCAGAATCTCAACAAAATCCAAGATGATAGAGATCCCAAGTTATACTTTTCTCAAGTAACTTACGCATCTATGACTACAGTCAGCTACAAAAGAATTCATATCAAACCAATCCACTTTATGTGGACAGTGTATAGGGCAGTTTAATTAAAAATATTTAACAATATATCCTTTATTACGGTATAAACAAAATAAAGAGTTGTTCCTCAATATGGATCAAATCATACAGACACTGAAACTTTGCTTGTTTTAAACATTTCCCCTGCTCATTCAGAGATCCTTTCCTACCATGTTTTCAATCTAAAATTGAAAGCAGCATATGAAATATTCAGTGAATATCTTCCTAGCGATGAGCTGTAGGGATGGAGGAATTGTGAACTGAGCAAGAGCGAATGCAATAGCTTTGAAAGGCTTACCTGGCCTCAGTCAAATGACTTGATGTCACTTGATGTGCAAATACAGTTTAGCATTACACGAAGACTGTGTATTTTGTCTCTTAAAAGGTCCCTTTACTTTTTGCAGTTTAATGTCTTGTAGAATTTATTTAAAATAAATTACATTTTCTGTCACGATTCCACACAAAATAATCCCTTCAGATATCACAACTGTAATTACAGCCAATGTACTGAACTAAGAATGTGAAACATTTCTAAAACCCTTCTGTCGTTATGACTTTAAGCTATTTAAAATGAGAATCAAAACAAAATGTGAAAACAAAATATCTACAAAAAGTGAAGAATATTTAACATTTTCTGATGATACCTTCTACTGCACATTGACCAGTATGAATAAGCCATGACTGTAAGGTTGATTACAATAAAAAATGTTCATTTCTTTTTGCCATAAAATTGTGTAAAACAATAATGCAATATAATCACAACATAGTATTTAGAATCTACTGAAATTAAGTAACTGATGTTTATCTCTTGCAGGTTCAGCCTTGGTCACTTTCCTCAGATGAGCCTGTTCTCATATTACGTTAATATACTCAAAAGGAATCAGGATATTTGGAGAAATGTGATTAAGGCAGGACATGAGAGAACATGTTTACCTGGTTACTGTAATACTATTGTTAAGATGCAGTAGTAGATCAGATCCCCCCCTCCTGCTCTTCCCAGCCATTACTCCCAACTACTGTAAGAAGGTACCTTCTAAGTGACACAAGTGATGAGGCTTACTTTTCTCTACTGCCAACAAATGTTTGCTATGGAAATTTGCTCTTTGCATCCAGCTGTGCTGAAACGGAGCCAGTATTATTATTTTGAAACACTAATGTTTTGTTTCCACAATTATGAATGAATTTGTAAACTGGTTAATTTTGCTAATTGTGCTCATCAAGCAATCATAACTATCCTTTAAGACACCCAACACCCTCAATGTGTCTGAAATTCCATACTAGCATAATATTTAGCATGGTTAAATAGTATGTGAGCAGTTTTTAGTATGTCCCTAACCTTAATATGTATCCTGTAGTGAAAAGTTTATCTTATTCGCAGAATGGTAGAGCATGTCAGCACTGGCCTTACATAACCAATCACAATGCACATTATCAGTTGCAGTGGTGTAAAGCACATCTCCACTGGACTTTAGAGTATTGTAGATGTGTTCTCTGGAGTTATGAATCACACTTCTCCATCTGGCAATCCGATGGACGAGTCTGGATTTGGCAGTTGCTAGGAGAATGGTACTCTGATTGCATTGTGCGAAATGTAAAGTTTGGTGGAGGGTCGTCTAAGGAGCTTAGAAAGAAAAGCGTCTGGACTTCTTTAAGTTGCTTGAATGGTGGAGGTTCATTATCTGGATCATTTTCTGGATATTGATAGAGTTTGAAATTTTAGTGCTGTCATAATCATCAGAATCAGAATCAGAATAATTATTTTTCGTTACAGTGCTCCATTATAAACAAACATTAACAGAGACAGACAACACACTAACTAAGAATAGCACAATATATACAGGCATATATATACATAAAAGTCACTTATTAATAAATAGCTGAAAAAGAACATGTGCAAGAAGGGTGTAGCTGTTGCAGTAAACAGTGTGTTAAGTGGATGAGTTGTACAGGGAGATGGCCACAGGCAGGAATGATTTCCTGTGTCATTCAATGGTGCTTTTCGGTAATCTCAGTCTTTCACTGAACGTGCTCCTGTGACTGACCAGCATGTCATGGAGTGGGTGGGAGGTGTTATCCAACATTGTCTTTATCTTGGACAGCACCCGCCTCTCCGACACCACCTTGAGGGAGTCCAGCTCCATCCCCACAACATTACTGGCCTTACGAATCAGTTTATCGAGTCTGTTGGCATCTGCGACCCTCAGCCTGCTCCCCCAGCATGCAACAGCATAGAGGATCGCACTGGCCACAACAGACCATAAGAAGACTTTAAGTACATACATATATTGTTTTACTTTGTTATACGAAACATACATTTCAGGGCTCGCAAAATCGCTTGCCCGACGTCACGGGGCTAGCGATTTTTCCAGTTGGGCTACCAAAATTTATCTCAGCCCTGCCCTTCGGGCTATCATAGGAAGGAAAAGTATATGTCAATGCTTTTGCATTCTTTCGAAAATGTAGCTGAGTAATTATGTCATTGGCATCGATGAGCCACTGTCAATATGTGACATATTGAAATTGCGTTTGAATTTGCACTTGTTTTTTGCTTTCACTTTCACTTTGCGATCGCGCGAACGGTGTGTAGAGAGCGGCAGCACTGATTGGTGAGTGACGATTAATTGCGGACCAATTCCTCTGACATCGTCTTATCACTCATTAGCTTACTATTCAAACATGACAAGTGAAATCTCCCACAGCAAGCTTAAACATGTGAGAGGTTGATTGCGCAGAGAATCGCTGACCGTTATTTAAGTACGTGTGTAAAAGCAGCAGGATTTAAGCCGGCATTTTAGTTCTGCTCAGCCAAATAAGACAGGTCAGGGTGAAGAAGGGGCAGCCAAAGAAAAACCTACCACAAAACGGAAAAGTTATGACAAATCAGACTATGAGGCAAAAAGAAAGCTTTTTTGGTTTCATGGACAAAATAATTTCTGTAGCTGGAATATGACAAGCTAAATAACATGATGTTCTGCCAGGTGTGTTGTGAGTTTCATTCGATTTCTGAGTCAACAAGCGCCTTTGTTACTGGGACTAGTAATTTTAAGAAAGACTCCATCAGAACCCATGAGAAATGCAAGAAATGCATTATTGCCCAGTCTGCAATATCTTTCCCAGAACAAACAGCAATTGCAAAAAACATACTAAAAATAAACCAAGCACAAGAAGAAGTCCTGAAAAATCTGTTTAGAACAGCGTACTATGTTGCAAAGAGTGAACTACCATTGGCAAAATTTAGCAGTCTTTGCAAACTTCAAAAAGCAAACGGCCTAGATCTTGGTTCCACTTACCTCTTACCCTTGCCTTCAGTGGAAATTTCAGATTCAGGGTCTGACACAGACTGATTCATGTTCTACACAGTTCTTGCAAGCTCATAGAAATTTCTGTTCAATTAGAACCAAGTATTTGAGTTGGTGATTGTAATTTTTATACAGTTGTTGTGATTTGTATTTTAACAATTTTTTGATTAATTTTTGTTTCCGTTACAATATTATTCTTTAATGTATAATATTGTAAAGGAAACAAAACAGGAAACAAAACATAAAAAAAATTGCTCTTTTTTATTCGGGCTACTTAAATTTCTTTTGGGCTACCAAAAACTGAAGAGTGCCTGCCCGAAGGGCTACCAGAGATTTTGAAATTTTGCGAGCCTTGCATTTTATATTTGTTAATCATAATTGTTTCTGTTCGATTTTAGGTGCAAAGCCTTCAATAACCTGATTGGTAACACGTTTTTGGTAACAGAATTTAAAACTTGATAACAACACCCAGGGAAATACTTGATACCATTTTCGGTACCACCAGGAGATTATGACCTTATCCTGAAACAACAGAAGTAATGGCGAATGTCATGTCTCGAAAAAGTTAACTTGTTCATTTTCAACCCATTTTCCCAATTATCAGTTGAAATTTACCAGAAGTATTTCAGATTAAGATCAATACCAAATCTCTTCTGACACTTAAATTATGTGGTAATTGTATATATAACTTAAAAGGAAAGCTGTTGGCTACTGTGGCCTGCATTGAAAAAGGTTAAATCCGGTCTCCGAGATTTGAACTCCCAAATTTTTAGTAGACCATAGCACTTATGGTATCAATTTGAAACTCCTACAAACATGGGTGTCCATATGTTGCCCACCCACCCCACCTGGTAGGGTGACGACAATACCCCAAGCCTTTTACAGCTGAAGCGGGAAAATGACTAAAAAAAAACAAAAAAAAAAAAACGAATCGATGCATTCTGCATGCAAATCAATTTCATGTTTACATGCGTCAAAATGGTCCATAACTTCGGGCTCATGTGCATATGCTGCCCTCCGTACAGCTGCATTCCACGTGAGTGAAAGTCACGTATCCATGACTAATATCACCTCTCGTTTCCTTTTGACTGATAATTAAAACTGTAATTGGGAGGGGGTGGGGGCTTTGAAAGCGGGAAACATCATCAAGCAAAATAATAGCAGGTTATAGTATTTACTAATTCTTAAGGAATTTTAAAACAAATAAAATCTATGTTGTGCTTATTTTAGAAAGAGACCAGACATGATCCACAGCCACTCTCCACTATCCAGAGTCGTATGGATCGTCTCCTCCATCAATTGATGGAGGAATGCAAACAGTGTGTGGCTTCATACTGGTTTAAAACAGCAAGCGCAATATTGCATCCTCCATCATTTGTAGCATATTAAGGGCCCATAAGTTCAATTCAAGATTTGGTTCTTAAGCTGCCAAATGTTACACTTTATTCTATCTTCTCCATTACAATCACTGTATACAACAGTATCAAAGGACCCCTGCTCCTCAGAACCCCCCATTACTTCTCACCAATTGCATTAACATCCACTGTCATGGGTGTATACAAAACCTTGCCTGCATCAGTTTTGCATACAGGATCTAGAATCATCAGGCATCTTTGCATTCCCTCAGCGCTCCAACACTTCACATCTACTTTTTTTTTTTTTTACTGTCATGCGTTTCCTCAGCAACACATGACAGTAAAAATAGGCACATAATTATTATCAACCATCTACACCAACACCAGGGCCCTTCAGGAGGTCCTCAATCCTAAATAAATTCTATGCATTTAACCTATCTAGTCTAGTGGTAGGACTAGTGGACAGACACCATGGCTCTAGCTGTAAGCCCGTGCAAGTCAAGGCTCCCAAAGAAAAGTCACAATAAGAACATACAATCTCCACAGAGAAGGGCCCCACGCTGGCCCAGGTCCAAACCCAGGTATCAGTACTGACCACACAGACATGCTGCCTTTATTTTTGTGTGAAGATGTGAAAAATAAAAATACCTCTCAGGGAAAAAGACTTTTCTGTCTATGCATCAAGGACTCTGTTCTTTTTAAAGAAAAAAAATAGATGTAAGGTCATTAAAAATATCAGACATTTTTTTAAACCATAACCAATCAGGCTACAAAGCTCTGAGAAGAAACACAATTAGCGAGTTCATCACTATGAGCAACCATTACTTGTAGTCGTTTGATTTATTATTAATGTGAAAATATTGACTAATAGAACTTAGTCAAGACATACCTGATAAAAGCACTAAAAACTAGTTGAATAATGAGCACGCAGCTGCTACTTTTTAAAAACACAGCAGCCTGAATTCTAAAGTAACAGCAGCTGTGTGAGCCTGTAACAACAGAGCCCCCTGTTAGCCTAGTTCCATCAGCATGTGACTTTACACTGTCATTTTCTAGCAGCCAAATATTTACAACAGATTTAATAAATGCAAGGATTGGGCTAGTCAAAGGCTGATTTCACTATGATGAAATTCTGCATTAGTTTTGACGCTTATTTTCCTAATATCCAAATAAAATTTCAAAAGCAGGGCTGAACACACTTCACTGCACAGTAATGCGGCTCACTCATACATTGCTGAGCTAAGAACCACAGCACAGGCTACCAGACTAGTTAGAAAATCCTTTCGTACATCAGCACTTCTCTGCCCAATAAACCTTGCGGTAGTGTGCCTACATGTATAATAATTTTCGTCAAGCTGCCTAAAGTATGCATGAAATGGCATATATACAGTATATGAAGCAATGTGGAAAATATCTTTTTCAAAGAAGACATGATTTGGGAGCAAAAGTGGTCTATGCATGAAAATAGCTTCAGCTTGTTTTATAGCCTTAGTTTTCAAGTAAAACGAAGGACAATACAGCTATTTTTGGTCTAAATTGCAAAACAATGTTTAAACAGCTTCTTTTATGCTTGAAATATAAATTATGTTGCATGGATACAAGAAAATTATTCAACCCAATCTACCAGTGAGGCCAACAACCTTTTCCTTTGCATTAAAAAAAATCTTCCTGTTATTGGCTTGATGCAGCATTACAGGCTGACACCACATAATTGCATCATCAGTAATACTTAACAGTACTGCTTTCATAAGACATCTACAGCTTAGTCTGTGCTGCATCCACATTAATGTAGAAACCACTGATGTCCGGTTCCTTATATGTTGTACCACACTACACATTACATGGAAAAAAACAAAACACGTGACCCAGCCACTATGAAAAGGTGAAAGCAGGAAAGGATTTTTGTGTCATACATCAGGTGAGCAGTTTTCATTCAGTTTTCATTCATTAAATCATAATTCCCTGTGATTTTCTAGAAGTCGTGACATGAGCACTTCTTTAGACCAGCTTGGACTGGGAATTGATCAGTGGTACAAAAAAAGAGGGGAAATCTGTCTGTAAGCTCTGTATGTACTAATGTTGATAAAGCAAAGAACGGTCAGCATCATCAAATGTTGATAAATTTGGAAGGGAACTATTTAATGGCTAACTAATGCTGAAATACTCTATTATACTTCCATTCAAGACAATGACAGTCTCATTAACTACTAGACAATACCATCAATCCATCTTCCTCCGCTTATCCGGGGCTGGGTTGTGGGGGAAGCAGCCTAAGCAGAGGAGCCCAGACCTCCCTCTCCCCAGCCACCTCATCTAGCTTGTCCGGGGGAACACCAAGGCATTCCCAGGCCAGCCGAGAGATATAACCTCTCCTGGGTCTGCCCCGGGGCCTCCTCCCTGTGGGACATGGCACACCTCCTCCAGGAGGCACCCAGGAGGCATCCTTATCAGATGTCCAAACCACCTCAACTGGCTTCTTTCGATGTGGAGGAGCAGCAGCTCTACTCTGAGCCCCTCCCAGATGGCTGAACTTCTCACCCTATCTCTAAGGGAGAAGCCAGCTACCCTTCAGAGAAAGCTCATTTCCGCCGCTTGTATCCACAATATCGTTTTTTCGGTCACTACCCACAGCTTGTGACCATAGGTGAGGGTAGGGACGTAGATTGACCGGTAAATTGAGAGCTTCACACTCAGCTCTCTCTTCATCACGACGGACCGGTACAGCGTCCACATCACAGCAGCCACAGTACCAATCCGTCTGTCAATCTCCCACACCCTTCGTTCCTGACCCATAGTGGGCACTCCACCCTTTTCCAGCTGAGGACCATGGCCTCAGATTTGGAGGTGCTGATTCTTATTCCCACCGCTTCCACACTCAGCTGCGAACCGTTCCAGTGCGAGCTGGAGGACATCATCCAATGAAGCCAACAGAACCACATCATCAGGCTACTATCTAGTACTTCCCTGGTGGGGAAGCCTGGTCAAGTTTCTGTTGTGGCAGTCTTCCAGACTCCATCTCTGGTGTTTTAAATTTTTGCTGGCAATAGAAATCTAATCTCAAGATCTGCCTCAAAGCAGAGTACTGCAGGTTCTACAGCCATACAGCCAGAAAGTGTACGGTCACTTGACTGAGGTTGCAGAGGTGAACAGGGATTGCCATTGGAAGCTGAAGTCCAACCAAAGTATTATAACAAAGTAATAATAAAGTATAATAGAAGCTTTGGTGGACAATGTGATGAGCTTTTGTAAATAACTATATACCAGCTTTCTCAAGTGTAGTTTTCCTATGGACTCAGGAGCACATAGAATGATCCTTGAACATTTCGTTCTTCTTGTTACAGGTCAATTCACCTCCTTCTTTGAACTATCAATCACTGCTCTCTCCATGCTAACACCAGTGTTACTGGGTTACTCTGGAGATGGTATGCACCCTGATGATGTGGAAGGTAACACGGGGCAGTATTTAGCATTTTAATGGGGATCCTGGAAAGCCGTGAAGTCTCAGGGAGGAGTGGCAGAAGTAGCCTGTGCACTGTTGCTGTTCAGCTGGTCCCAGCTGTTTATCATTCCTCATAGCTCACCATCCCTTCCCTTTTAGAGGTAACCATCTCTCTTTTTCCATATCTTTATCTACTTTGAAAATCACCTCAGAGGGCCTACCCCTGCCTCTTTCAAAACCAGATTGAAAAAAAGAAAAACAGACACTGTATCACTAGAGTCCTTTCTTTTCTCCCCTGTACCTGTTTTTAGTTCCCTTCGGCCACTTGATTGCTGAGCTCTTCTGGCTGTGATGATGTGTCCTTATTTGTTGTCATCTTTATTCCTGAACTAAATGTGGCCTGTCAGATTGGATCAAGCTGCCTGGAGCTCAGTGTGGCACCAAAGAGAATTAACGGCCCAGTAGTCGTTATCTGGCTGTACAAAGACAAGTCACATAGTCTTTCTCTCATTTTGCATCTCTTTCTCAAATACATTTGGACAGACAGTTATACACACTTTGTTGGGTTACATAAATGCACTGCCATGCCATCCAGCACGGAGGTACAAAATCAGCCGGCTGCTTCATCACAGCTGGTAGCATGTCAGAAAATCTTCCAGGTCTGTGTTTGACACATCTCATGTCTACCCACTTGCCTAGATCAAACTGAGACAGATTACTTGACTGTTTGATAGCCAGCTCTTTAACAACATTTTCTTGCTTCCCTATATCATTTGCTAACAGTGACCCACTGTCCCTTCTGCAATATAGCAGATATAACATCAAGGCTTTTGTGCTGTCTCTTCTCCCCCAGGGATACAGGCAATGCAGAGGCTGGCGTGGACAATCTGCAGAATGTGTGTGAGTAAGTGACAGAAAGACAAAAAAGGAACAAAGTGAGAAGGACAACCTCTGAAAACACTGCAGCACAGCACTTCAGCGCTGCCTCAGGACAACAGGCAATATTCCAGAGAAGGGACCGAAATAGAACAGGAAAAAAAAAAGCTGGATGAACACTTAAGGATATCTGCCAGTGAACAAGCTCTCAAGTTGCTGATCCTATCCGTTTTGGAGACTAGGGAGTCCTGTAAATTTAGAAGGATTTTCTTCCATACAAATTTGTGGAGGGCATGGTGGCAGGGGAAGAAAATCTTGAGCATCCTTTGGTGTTAAACTACTGTTAAAGGGTATGTCCATTTTCACTATAATTAGAATTGTCTGCAAATAGTGACATATTAGTCCTTAGTTGTTAGCATTAACATTATCACGACTGTGTGCAGCAAGGATGATGCAGACAATAACAAAATCTGTGTCAGGATGAAAAAGTAAAGGTATGATTTCAGTCTGAAGACATCTGCTGCCAGTTCTGCACAACTGAAGTTAAAGTTCCCACAAGAAAATCTGACTACAAACTACTCCAACATCATTTATCTACTTCTAAATTGCTGCTTACCATTAAATTGTTCCTTTGTCTGAATCATTGATTTTTATCTGAAGTCTATTTTTTCACTTCTCTGTAACAGCAATAAGTCTTAGCAGTTTGAGAGATTTCCTCACAGTTTCATTTCTGGAAAAAAATGGCAGGAGATGCCATTAACTAGTCAAGAATTTATATTCTCTGCTGTAGCTAAGCATACTAAAAATACCTTTAGAAACTAGTGCTAGAACTGAGCTTTAAAATCCCTTTACAGTCAATTAATCCTGAAAGTAATAAACATACATGAAAAGACTCACTAGTCCTCGAAACAATATAATCCATCCATTCATATACGTACTTACAGTCACTTAACAGGGTCACATGGGCAGCATTCCAGGCACAAAGGGATGTCGGTGGTTTCAGAGGCAAAAATAAAATAAATAATAGATAACCACAATTTAGTACCACCTTTACACTTAATTCTAAATAGATATTTTCCTTCTGTTCTTAATGAAGGCTCTGGCAAATGTATACTTCTTGTCCCTGACACTTTAGGTAGGCCAAAAGAAATATCAGGTCAGTTAGAAACCCAAATCTTAGGAGCTTAAAAGCTTACTGCCTTTTTCACAGGATCTCCATGCATAATTCATAGCCACTCTGAGACAATCAGAGGTTTCACTAACTTCTGTATTGCTCTGAAACCCAAACAAAGAAGGATTTCTTTAAACTACAGCCTAAACTGCATTTAAAAATGCAATGAGTGTTTGAAAACCTGGGAGCCTGCAGTGGTCATATGCGATAGAGCCTAGTGAGGAACTAAATGGAAGACAGTCCTGGATGATTCCCAGAAACAAGCTTCAGACCAACCAACCTAGTCTTTATACTATACATAATTTCTGGTGTAAAACAGAGAAATAATTTTAGGAGACACTTCTGATAAAGCACCGGTTGGTCATACCTATACTAGCAACAGGCTTCGCATTGGAGTCTGTTAGAAGATCAGACTCAGAGTTTCCTCCATTTGGAGCCAAAGCCTTCCAAGTAACATATGTTTGTGTTGTCCTACACACTCTGAAAGCACTACGAACCAAGCCAAACGTAACAAAATACTATATGAAGGTTCCTGGGGTGTCACGCTTTTACTATAAACACAGCAACAAAGGTCCAATGTCATGGGTTTAGGAGCTGGTAAGAGAAACATGAGCCAGCTGTCACTCATTCAAGTGTCAGACATCAAAGTCTTCTATAAACTGTCTCAACAGCACCCAAATTAGAGAGCCTGAACTTAGTGAATGGGAGCATAATTATTCAATGAAAGAAAAGAAAAAGATGATTTTTGAATAGGAATCATAAGGTACTCCCACATTGGCTTCAGCCCCAGTATAATTGCCACAAATGGCTTGTTACAGTCTTCTGAAGCCAAAAGGCCAAAACCACCCACAGGTACTTCCAGTTGTAGTGGGTATTCTTGAGCTTATAATCAACACACCATTATATGGGTCAACTGCTCTGAATATGAGCTGGTTAGGAGACAGTACAGGAATTGTACCTCCTACGCTAACATAATCAGAGCATTATAAAATACAGCTTCTGCTGGCTCACTGTTCTACTTTGCTGACATGGGACCAAACTAACTGAGTTCTTGACCTTCTTTGACAGAACGCTGATTTCAAGTGTAGCCCTAGTGTTTACCAGAGAGTTATAGACCTCTATCTGGGGTGATGGAGTGGTCAGAGTCCATCAATTTCTATAAATAACCTATAAATTTAAATAACCAAGTAAGTCTCAGCAGAGCTACTTCTCCCCTGAGTCTAACTACAACTCCATCACTGTAGCAGCGGATGAACCATTTCTTCATGAGCTGCAGGTCCTGGTTAGTGCAGGACTCTAGCTCACAGCAGAAGGTACCAGCTTCAGTCCAAGACAGAGGGATTGGAGTATGTCAGTGGAGCATGCTCTCTGGGGAAGCAGGTGAATAATATCAAGGACTGCAATAATGGTGAACTGGCCACTGGGCCAGCAGGCAGGAAACTCGTGTGTGTAGAAGAGCCACAACTAGCTGGTTAGCAGTGACTGAACTTTAAAACAATCAGATTTCGCTCAGTAAGTTCAGCAGTTCAGCAGCTCAGCAATAAATTGGCACATATACTTGGCCACACATTAATATATATGTGTGGCTCATCCAAATAAAAACTAAAACAATTAAACATTGAGCCCACTTAAAACCCAAAGTTCAATAAGCTTTAGGAAGATGACCTTCATGTAATACCTAAAGTGTTCTCTAATTGCATTTTTCGTTACATGTATAATGAATTTCTAATATAGGCTGCAGAGTGCTACACCCTCCAAAGCATGCAGAAAAAAAGAACAAAAATGAAACATCAATTTCAAACGATTTTTATGAAGGATGAAAAAAACAACAACACCATGCCTAAATGACAAAAGCCTGGATGTGCCTCTTCTGGTGCCATATTAAGGTCACTGTGCCAAAAATGGTGCCTTCCATTTATCTGACTCATGGGACTGATGATTTGAGGCACATGTACATCAGCTCCACCACCAGCCTCTTAAGCCATGATCACCTGAACAGGCCTCTTATGGTATAAATCTCTCTCCAGAGGCGTTTGTCTGCCTTTGCAGTGGTATGTTTTCTGACTTAGCCTAATGCATAATCTGCTTTCCCACAAACTGAACTGAACCCATACTGTGTGCACCAGAGTTGCTGTAAAAAGTAATGAGAGTCAATTTTGCTCAGCACTTAGGGGATATGGAAATGCATGAATATCACTTATTTCCACTGTTAAAAATGTAGGGGTCTTCACAGAGGGGACTCAAAATCTGCTAAATAAGCCAGAGCTATAGTGAAAGGTTGCAGAGAATGGCTTTGAATTATTCCAAAGACAAGAGCAGAAATGCAGATCATATTGGCAGTATAAAAGGGACAGGGCAAAGAAACAAAGCCAGGTGACACGTCAAGTCAAATCGCTTATGGTGATGTAATCAAGATGTGACAAGATAACCAGTGGATCACTTTATTGGTAAACATAAATTATTGAAGGAACACAAGTATGGTTTTTACGGAAAATGGAAGTACTACTTATGTATTAATGGTGATGTTGAAGAAATCCCACAATACTGATCTACAGAAACTTAATACAACATATTACAGTGAATTATTGAGAAAGTTGGAGACATAAAGGAACAAGAGAAATAGCTCATACCTGGATTAAAAAGCTGTTTAGAAAATAATGTGAAAATTCATTCATCATTTTTGTAATTTAGAAAGGCTACATTTGGATATTTTAGAGATTGGTCCAAACATTTTTTATGCTTTTTGCACTGCTTTTAATGTGAGTAGCTTCCCACTTACCCTCTATCTTGCTTATGGAACATTGCTTTTCAAAAGAAGGCAGATGGATAAATTGAAGGAACGAAGGTTTGCAGATGTGCAGCATTTTGAAAATGACTACCTTTGCGGTTCTGGTGTTAAAACAAACATGAATTCTGACTAGGATTTCAGTCTGTTTGGATTAATGTCTGATTCAGAAAACATGCAAAAAGAATATTGGAAACTCCAGAAATATGAAATAACATCTTGTCTGTGAGTTTATCGGCCATAAATACCACAAAAGCTTCACTGTGGTATTTTTATTTTCACAGCTCCAGTGTCATTACTGTGAACACCTCTTGTGAACCAATATAAAGTCAACGGCAAGCCGGTTTCCATTTGCTCAGAGTGCTAGGTTACAAAGCTGCACACCAAAGGACCATGATCAGAGTGATAGTTATTCTTATTTTTGACAGTACTTATTATTATCAATCAGCTGATAAATGAATATGACAAAAGGGGATGTGTGGGATTAATCCTCCCTTTCACAAAGGAAAACACAGCTATGGATGCATATGAATAATGTTTGCCTTAGATAATCACTGACTTGAGTCAAGTGCTGCTGACTCTTATAATTACAGTTCAAAAATACCTTGCTTGTATTCTGTGGTTTAATCTACAGTTTGCTTTTGAAATATATCATAACTTTCTTATCACACAAACAGTGGCGGTTGGTGGTTAAAAGAAAAAACAAAAAACAAATTTTTTGGGTGGGTGCAATTGGGTCTGACAGATCAAACAATGAAGGTCATGAAAAAAAAACACAAACACAAATAACCCAGCTGTTCTACTATGCTAAGCCTGAAAAAAGGTGAAGCTTCATGCTATTGTACAAGTGGCTACAGCTGCTCTCATGTCTTTTGCACTTTTCTGTTAAGTGCTTTATCATATCATATAGCCTGCTGGAGAAGGTTCGTGTATATGCTCTCCCACGGTCCGTGGACTGCTGCTGTCTAATTCTGGATGGTCGAGTTCAAGCCCTTTGATTCTTTTCTTCGACCGACTGCCTTAAAAACAGATTGTTGCTGTAAACAAACAACTGATTTTAACTTTGTTTCAGCAGCACTTGAAGTCACCATTCTTGGTCAAAAGCTAGCTAATGAGCATCTGTTCTTCTTCTTCAAAACAAGAGTGGCTGTGGTGTGACGATGTGTAAATCACATTGAATCAAATTCTTAAACAAGGCAGGTAATCCATGCCGACTGGTTCAGGATGCACAAAATTGCACCCCAAGGGGTGAATTCCATGCTCCAACTGACATGACAGAAAAACTTTCAGTCTGTACATAGACTCCCAGTACTCTGTTTAAACTAAGTGCATGTTATTTACAACATCACCCAAAAATCTATATTCAAACCCTTCATGGTCACAAAACTGAAAAATTGAAACTGTTAATTGCATTAAAGGACTCTGCCTGGAGGTTAGACTCCAGGACTTTTTAGAACCATGTGGAACACTTACCAAGAAAATTAGAATAGAATGACTTTATTGTCCAAATTAATGGAAAATTGTCAGAATAAAAATTCTGGTAGTTATCAGCCAACATACATACATATGCATATAAAAATTCAATACAACTATAGAAATAAATCACAGCATCTTATTAATTAGTATGCTGATTGCTTTTGGCAATGATCCCGTATACAACTTTTTACTAACTAGATGCATCCTATAAAATCGTTCAGAGGTCATTATTTCAAATTCAAAATAAAGGTGTTCACAGTCTGCAACAATAGGCCAGGCTTTGCTTAAGACAGCCTGATGACAAAGCTTATCCAATGAAGTTTGGTGTCGACCAATCAGTTCTGACAATCCTGTTCAGTTCTTCCTATTTTCCACAATCGAGGTACCATACCAGACTGAGATACTGAACTGAAGCATGCTTTCAATTAGGGCTGGGCCATATCATACCGTTCACGGTAATACCGGTATAATGTTGGGCAACGATAAGAAAATGAAATATGGCGATAGAATATGGGTAAAACGCGCATGCGCAGTGCCTTTGTTTTCATACGCACATGGCGGAAAAAGCATGGCGGAGAATGAGAAGGGCGAAAGCGGATGTTGAATGAAACGGATGAACCAGAATTGGTTTGTAAAAATGCTGCAACTTCAGTGGTGTGGAACTGGTTTAGCTTTGGTCCGTCAGATACACAACAAAGCACTATTTTTGGTAGAGCATGCTAGCGGGCCGTCGTTATTACCGTGTTTTTACGGCACACTTAAAATCAATCCTTTGATTTTTCTGAAAATCGACAGTGCCCCTTATAATCCCTTGGGCCTTATGTATGAATTCTGGTTGTGTTTACTGACTTCGAAACGATTTTATGTGGTACACGGCGCTCGAAAATCTGTCAAATGTTTCAGTACGACTTTGCTAAGCGACTGAACCCGCACCGCTTGATGGATTGTCGGAGCATCACGGCTATCGTAGGCAGGAGCCTCGCGGAGTGATACGTATTGTGCTTCAACATAATATTACCGTATTGTGTGTGTATAACCTCTTTTTAAGTTTTGTGGATGTTATACATGGTTATTCTGAGGATATGTCGGCCAATTTCCACTGGAAATGCCTTTTGGTTAAACTGTCAGCAAGGAATTTGCATTTGCACTGTTAAATTTTTATATAACTTTAATGCACATAAAAAACAACTGCTTGCTTAAGTGAAAATACATTAATGATTTTTTTTTTTTTGCACTAATAAAGTTGTGGAGTTGTAAAGTATTTTGTCTAGTGTTAATTATATCGTCAGTTATATCGTTATCGCAAATTTTCAAATGTATATCATGATAAATATTTTTGGTCATATCGCCCTGCTCTACTTTCAATCAAGCTGACATAAACTCTTTCCACAGTTGTGGCTAACTCCAGAGCCTCCCAATATCCTGATAAGAAAAAAATTCTTATTAGCAGTCTTGTAAATGGAATTAGCATTAACTATAAAATTAATCTTTACATTAATATATGTTCCCAGACTTCCACAGACTGACCAGAGAGTGAAAGACCTTTTACGGAGCCTGTGTAATTCAAGACAAGCTCTTTCACATTGCCAAAATTAATCAACAACCAATGAGAGTTATACCATTATTCCAACCTACGTTCCTGAGCAAAACAGTTAGAGTTGCTACAAAAGAGATCCACAACAGCCATGTCGTCAGCATATTTTAACATTTTCGCATTGCTATCCTGCAGCTGCTGGTAATTTACATAAACATAAACTGGCATAACGATGGAACATGACGTTGAGGGGCCCCGTAGTAACGTGATTTAACTGACAAAATTTATTGATGACAAAGGTTGGTTATGTATGTAGAAACAAATCTTGATTTAAATCAACAAGTTGCAGGCTCATGCACTAGAATTGCACACTAGAATATTGTGCAATCCACAATTTTTGCTTGATTAACCTTCTAGGTCCACCTTGAATCCTCTTGATTCTGTGGATCACAGTGCATTACAGTTTATCACAGGTGATTACTGTCTTACTCACCATTGCACCTTATATGAAAAAGTGGGGTGATCCTACCTCGCAAATCGAAGAGAGCAGCACTGTATGATGTTTATTACCAAGGCTCGACTGCAAAGAGTGCCTGCTTACCTTTGTTCTTAGACTGAATTTAAACACTGTACACAGCACCTCTTAGATGTACAAAACTATGAGTCTACATTCTGTTACCTTTTAACATGTAATATTTATTTATCTTCAGATATATAGTGGTGCTATATGATTTGGCTATGTGTCTAAATTTGCTATATGGTTCTTGGAAATAGATCTCTGTTGAAAATGATCTAAATCAGACTACTTTGTTTTGTTTTGTTTTTTATAATTATTAATAATAGTGATAGTAATAATAATAATGAAAAATTGATGGGACACCAAAAAATGAGTTCTTCCTAACTATTTTTTAAAAATAACTTATTTTAAAACATACATTTTACATTTATCAAATTTATCATTAAATATAATAAATAACAGCTAAAAAAAAATCGTAATAATAATCGTAGCCACATGCATGAATGTATTTTTCAGGTTAGGTTATGTACTACTTTATACAAACACGTCTTTTAAACTATCGTTATCTATACGTGAGCTGGTAGGCGCTGGACACGTTTCCCCCTGTGATATTTACCAACACCTGCAAAGGCAAAGCCCGGTGACAGTGAAGCTGAAGGAATTTCACAAGAACAGAACTGTGTCCCAGCAAAGCAAAAAGCTTTACCTGAACTGCAACTCTTACCTTAGGTCTAAGTGAAAATGTTGCTTTTGTCTTTGAAGACAGTTGAGAGGTTAGCTCATTTGGGCAGCATCAGCGTCTCAGTATGTTGCAGAGTCGAAAGCAAAGACATGTAGGAGAAACGGAAAGAAAAGAATACCGGCGTACACGGCAGCTGTGAGTAACCAAAAAAACACCCGCGTGTTCAGTCATGAAATTTCTCCGAGACTCGGCCGGGGGTTTTTGCTCTTGTTTACAAGCTAGCCTAGCGCTCACAAAAGCAGAGCCACAGAGATCATCTGCCTGAATACCGACTCCACTCTGCTGTGTCCAGTCTCCACCTACCGCCGAGGGAAATCCCGCGCTCAGATCTCGCGATGACACTCGAGCTCTCTCACAAATGCTCCTGTGTGTAACTACCTAGCATGGCTGCGAAAAAAATATAGAAAGAGTGCTTAAAGTAAGAGCAGCAATGTTAAGATCCGATTACAAATAACTGAATTTATTAAAAGTGTAAACAGCACATTGAAAGAACCATGTCATTTAGGCACATTGTAAAGTAGAGGTAGTTTAGAATGAACAGATTATCAGTTCAGCTATTCACTCTGATAAGTTATATTATATATTAAAAATGACACACGCACATAAACCCACAATATTCTGCTACCCTGTCGGGTTACAAAATCATAGAGGACAGAAAGAAAATCTTCTTTATGGGTTCCCTGCTAATCTGGACAGAAGAAGACATAGAGAGAGAGAGATCTGATACAAGGGTAGTAATATAAGTTGGAAGTTATTTGAATTTTTAAAATTACGTTCCAACTGATATTTGACCGTTCAACATGTTTACATAAATGTTTCCATTTCCTCTAGTTTTTTCTTTCTCATCTGGTTGTAGCAATCTACAGGAGCATGCCTATTTGTTCTTGATATTGTTGCAATTAGTTTGTCAGCGGATCTCTGGATAGCTGACAAGAGACAGATAAACAACAATATAATGTTACAATCTAACATAACAGCTAACATTAGATTGTAGCACCTAAAACTCTGTATTTTTCCTCTGATCAACAGTTTGATTGCATTCTCACATCACAGGAGAGTGTATTTGCTAAGTGAGAGTCTTCCCACATTAGATCCATTTTTTTGGTTAAAGTTTCAGTAACAGCAGCAAATAGGACCTAATAGCAGCTAACACAGGCAAAAGTAGCAGCACTTACTGTCGGAATTTTACAGTTATTCTCAACAACTAAGCTCAGTATCACTGTCACTAATCACAAATGAGCTACGCTGACTTGTCGACAATGTAAGGGTTGATACACAGAGACATGTCAATATCAAAATGTAGTAAAAATCGGGTAAATACTTGAGCAGTGACTGTGATTCCGCTTGATCCAGTGACTATGGAACCAGGCAGAGTCCAGTGACTGAACTTTGTAACCCATCTTGACACAAAATACTGATAAGCATTCAAACTTTTGTAGGCCTTCAGATCTCATCTAATATAAGGGGTTATTGGTAACAAAATGATATAAATCGTGTGGTGTGAAGTCAGGGAAAGCGCTAGGGTTGGACTTCGCAGCATCAGTAAACACAGTGAGAAAGTTAAAATCAATTTTCAGCCCACCCATTGCCCAATTTGCCTGTAAATTAATGTCATGTGGTAAGCCTCACATGTTTGCAAAACCTCTATGTTTGTGTTTGTGTGTGTTTTCTGTGTAAATGCAAAGTATTATCACAGTAGAAAAGAGTACTTCCATCCTGTTATAGAAATGTGTCATGAGAGAATGATGGTGATCACTCAGAATAAGGTATTCAGTGAGCTGTCTCACTCCAGTTGCTCAGAATTGAAATGACACCGGTTCCCAGTTTCTTTCAATCATTTTTAGTCTCTGTATAGTCCGTCAGTGTTATGGGTAATTCAGACAAAATGATGGCCATAACAACATAGACAATGGCCTTATTAACTATTGCAACAGATGGGTTAGGAGACACATTGATATATAGTCGACAGGTGATGAACATGGCCACATTTTCAGTCTTGCTATCAGAAAAAAAAATCCAACTCAAGACTTTAGGAAAGGTCAGAGCAAATCTGATCAATGTGAAATATATTAAGACATAATAAACTGATTGAAAAGTCCAATCGTGATGTGAAAAATATGGCAGGACAATAAAACTGATGCAGTAAAAAAAAAGAAAATAATCCAGAATTCATTTTATGAATAGTTGCAGCTCTGCTTTGTCGGACAAGATTTGAACTGACACAGAAAACAAACATGTGAAATTAAATGTTACATATGTTACAAGACAATTTAAATGGTAAATGCAACTGGGTCCCAATCCCAGAATGGGTCATTTGGCAGATGACAAGGTATGTACTGATAATTTTGCCTAATATTTAATCTGTTATTATTAATCTATTGTAGGAACCTTCCATTATTTGGATCATCGCTGGTGGGAAGTGCACTGGTGTGTGATGAGAAGACAAACATAAAGCAACACTCCCATCTTGAGTTTGAAAAAAGAAAAGCAAGCAAGAGGATTGTTTCTGTTGTTACTCCATCTATTCATAATCTCTTTATAAATACAAACGCAGCTCTGTCATAACCAAAGCATAAGGGAACACGAAAGTGACTGATAATCCTGAAAACCAGCAGGTTATGACAAATTAAAGGATGACAAATAGCTTCCAGAATTACTTTAGTGCTCCTTGTTATAGACACTGCTCAACCAACTGGCTAACTTATTAACTAACTAACTAAATAAATAAATAAATAAATACATGAATAAATAAACATAATAAAGGAACACTTATTCATCACAGTATAGCATCAGGTCAGTTAAACTGGGGTATTAATCTGCTCGGTTAAGTACCAGACAGGGTTGTTAATCAGTTTCAGCCTCTTTGGTATTAATGAAGTTAACAACAGTTGCAACACTGAGATGACCACTAAAACAGTAATGGTTGTACAGGTGGAACCCACTGAAATTTGTTTCAGGATGAAAACTGCCCTACAAAATGACCTTTCTTAGTGGGCCCTGTGCTTACTGCTCAGCACTGTAGAGCCCAGTTGGCATTTCCATAAAATACCAGAATTGTCAGATTGCCCACTGGTGCTGTGTATTTTCACACATACTCACACATACTAACATGAAATCCTTCTTCATGTGACAGATGTGAAAGGAAGACAAGTCATTAGAACTTTAAGCTGCCTAGTTGGGTCTGTGATGGTTGGAGGAGGCATATGCATGGAGGGATACACAGACTGTGCACATAAAAGCCTAGCCTCATGTGATGAGAGTGTGCAGGCAGTTCCTAGAGGATGAAGGATTTTATACCATTGACTGCCCTCCATGCTCACCTGACATAATCCAATAGAACACCTCTGGGACTTTATGTTTTGGTCCATAGGACACTGCCAAGTTGCCCCTCAGACTGTCCAGGTGCTCAGTCATGCCCTGGAACAGATCAAAATCAGAATCGGAAATACTTTATTAATCCTGAAGGAAATTATGGGTTACAGCAGGCAGCATGCTGGATGGCGCATGCGCACTAACAAAGGAACCCTCTGATCAAACATACCCTACACAAACATCACATTGGGGAGACAGGTCAATGAGGAAATCCTGTGGGATTGAGACGTCTCTGAATGAGACGACAGATGGTTTACTGTGGTAAACCATCTGTCGTCTCATTCAGAGTATGCCACAACATTGTCAGTCATGCATGTCAGTCAAGCAGATTGTTTCAACTTTTATTTTTGGGACGTCTCCTAAATTCCTCTGTAGTTTGGTAATTTCCAGCAACCCTGACCCTGGCCCAGTCACCATCAATTGGCACTTTCTCTTCTCTGGCCAAAGCCTAGCCCTAAACACAACAACAAACTGCTCCAACAAGAGATATTTGGTCTTGTCCCTGCTTAGCTTCCATAATCAGATTAAATTGGCACATGCTCAGTGTGTTATGGCAGTTGAATTTGAATTTATTTTTATTTAAAAGGGACAGTGCAGTTTAACATAGTTCAAGTGCAAGACATGAGACTGATGTACCGCACATAGGTTTATAGCTACTGCTAATTTTCAACAATTGTCCCTTGTTGGGCTTACAGTCTAAATAAATACATATTACAATAAAACATACATTTTCATAAAACCAAATTACATCATAAATACAATTACAATTAATAGACAATAATTTAAAATAAAATTAAAATCATCAGATAAAATGACTACAACTTTGGTTTCCCTTTAACCACACTTTAACCTTCAATGTAAAGGATCTAATGTCTGTAATCAGTTTGATATCGGTTGGAAGTGTGTTCCACAGATGGCAGGTCTTTATAGAAAAAGCTGACTGACCGAATGTAGATCTGCGATATAATATCTTGCAGTTGCCGTTCACCTTACTCCTAGTAACACGATTACTGTCTTGTCTCTGAATGTATCTATTGAGACACTCTGGGGCCATCCTATTTATACATTTAAAAACTAATTTAAGATAACACCAATGATTAAAACTCTTAAAACTAAATAAGTTATATTTCTGTAAAATGTAAAAGTACGTAGTTGCTTTGATCACAATGTAAGAATTTATGGATTCAAAGGGTGAACTTGGGTGTATGAACTCTCACTCAAACCCCAACCCTACCCAATATTCTAAAACCCTAACCCCATCCTTGGCTGTAACCCTAACCATTGGGGTAACCCAACCCCTGGCCCTAATCCTATTTGTTTAGAGGTATTGCTTGTTTTACCAAAACACTAACATTAAAAATGTATACTCTTTGATGCCCATTTCCTTATTTTTCCATGATCTCTCTCTACACATCAGGAACGTTCCCATTGTGAAAAAACAGGATAAACTTTAAGCCCCTGGTATTCCCAGGTGGTCTCCTATTCAAGTACTAACCAGGCCCAATCCCGCTTAGCTTCTGAGATGAGACAAGATCAAGCAAGCTCAGGTTGGTATAGCTGTAAGCTGATCTTTGTAGCACAAACTGGGAATTTATGGATTCGAAGTGTGAACCTAGCTGTACTGTCTCTGTCTCTCGGAACTCCAACCGATCCAATATTCTGAAACCCAAATTTTCTAAAACCCTAACACTAACATGGTACATGTGTATTCTTCATGGGCCTCTGCCTTATTTTTCAATGCTCTTTCTCTCCACATCAGGAGCAGTACCTTTCTGAAAAACAAGAAAAGCCTATAGCACCTGGTATTCCCAGGTGGTCCAAGTACTAACAAGGCCCCACCCTGCTTAGCTTCGGAGATCACATGACATAGGGCATGCTCAGGATGGTAAGCTCGCAAGCTGCCACTTGGAGCAAAAACTGGAAATTTATGGATTCAAAGGGTGAACCTGGGTGTATGTTCTCTCACTCAAACCCCAACCCTACCCAATATTCTAAAGCCCTAACCCCATCCTTGGCTGTAACCCTAACCATTGGAGTAACCCAACCCCTGGCCCTAATCCTATTGGTTAGAGGTATTGCTTTGTTTTACCAAAAACCTAATATTTATGTGTGCCTATGCCAAGAGGCACACATATTACTATTCGTCGGATTTATTATTATGTGTGCCTATGCCAAGAGGCACACATATTACTATTCGTCGGATTTATTATTATGTGTGCCTATGCCAAGAGGCACACATATTACTATTCGTCGGATTTATTATTATTATTATTATTATTATTATTATTCGTCGGATTTATTATTATTATTATTATTATTCTTCAGTTTCCGCCTGAAATTTTGCAGCGAATCTCGCCTCGCAGTTTTGAGACAAGATTCATATATGTTACCTCATTTTGTGCGGCTGGATCAGGAATGGTGTGCTATGACTTTTGGTGTTTATGACTATTATAGTTTTTTAAATATTAATATTTTAGTGAAAATTTTCCCGCGCTTCTCTGCCAAACAGTTTTGACAATAGGGTTACATATGTTAGATCATTTTGTGCGGCTGGAGCTGGACTAGTATGGTATACACTTTTGGTGTTTATGACTTTTATAGTTTTTTAAATATTAATATTTTAGTGCAAATTTAGAAAGATTCTTCTTTTGGCGCCATAGAAACAGACTTCATTTGTGGTGTGTTGGCTCCATCTTTTGGTCCCACTGATACAAATTTCAAACTTCATTTGTGGTGTGTTGGCTCTCTCTAGTGGTATGCCGGGAGTAGTACGGCCTGTCTACCCTTATTTGGATTACCGTAATGATGACAATATCAACGGTGCGCACAGCGTCGCTGCTTTCAGGAGCCATTGGAATTTTTAAGGTTGCGCAAATCATTCAAAAGTTACGGTAATGCTTGGTGGAAAACTCAATATCCCACAATTCATAGCACGCCTCTGCCGAGTCAAACAATGGCGGCCATCACTTAGTTTTTATTTTCCTCTTAATACTGTTTCTAGGTCACAAAATAAACTTTTAAGATATTTTCAGGCGAGAATATAGGTGTGTAAACTTCAAATATCTGCTCGTTTTGTCAAAACATCCCATATTAGCGACAATGTTCTGACGATGTCGTTTCTGCTTGAGGCTAGCTGGCTAGTGTGGCTAGCGCGGCTTTGCTAACAAGCTACAGCCGGCCTGGATGACAGTGAGAGCGGCTTACTCTGGTTTCACACCCGGTCCTTCGTAAAGTCTCGTGGTCACAGCTGGACTTATTTTTCGTTTAAATGGACCGATGATTTATTTATTTATTCATTTTAGTAACGGTATAAACAGTGAAAGGTGGTGGATTGGCCAGATGTAAACTTCAAATATCTGCTCGTGTTACCAAGACATCCCATATTAGCTCTGATGGTTTCGGTGCCTGCAAAGAGCTAGACAGCTAGCTAGCTAACTGGCTGTCTTTTTGACTCAGGGTCATAGCTGGACTTATTTTTCGTTTTTATGAGCCGATGAGGGTTTTTTTTTAGTAACGGTACAAACAGTGAAAGGCGGTGGATTGTCCAGATGCTGGTCGATGTGGAAAAAATAACTGAGTTGTTTGGTGGTCGCTGACGCGGAGCTACAACCGAGGGCAGCTATCCACCGGTGTGTGTCAGACAGAGCATGCAGGGAACGAGACATAAGAGGCGGCGAGGCGACCGCCGATCGACCGGTGGTAGATCGTGGATCAGGGAAACCGAAGGCAGGAGAAGCAGGCGGCTGCCGGTCAGAGCGTGAGGTGAACTGAATTTCAGGTAAGAAGTTATGAACTGCACTCTATTTGGGTCAGATATAAACCGAGTTTAGGTGTAGTTTATTTTCGTTGTGCTGACTTTTTACAATCAGTTATAATAACTCGTACTGCGTGCTAGCTAGCACAACGGAGTTTCTATACAGCTGTGTGCGCGCTAAGTTACTGATGTTGAACTTTATGACAGCCTCCCCTGTCATTCTCTCGCCTGTTCAAACTTCAGTCATGAAACTGATCAATGATCGGCTTTTCTCTCTTGTTTGTTTATTGCGCTAAACAACAGCAGCACGTTTAAGCTTGATCAGCTGTTGTTAGAATTCATTTGATTTTAATTTCTAGTATCAGCTGATGTTTGCTGGAGCCACAGCTGTAGAAGCGGCTGGTGGAAACCAGGAGATGACCTTACCGAATCATTAGAGCTGAACTGGTGATGGAGAAACAGGTTTACCTTTTTTTTAGGTGACATGAATGAGTTGAAGGGAAGTTATGAACTATTTCTGAGAGAAATAAACACCAAGCTCCTTTTTTATTTAGCTGACAGCTGGTAACTGTGCAGGGGCGGATCTAGCAAAGCTTTTGCCAGGGGGCCAGGTAGGGCATCTTACAACCAAAGTTTGTATAATAATACACAAGATTGGCTGTAGACCATTGTTAATCATTCAGAACACTGTGTAAAAATAACAAAAAACAAAAAGTGAATGCAAAAGTGCATAAATATTTATTTTACGTGATTGATGTGTGTGGCGGGGCGTGGTCTGCAGTGCCGCTGCAGGGGAGGTGGACCCACCTGAGCGGCATCTGCAATCACGCCTCTCTGGCGTAGTCTGTGCTCTCTCGGCTGTTTTTTGGGTGTGTGTCAGGCTGTGAGTTGAAAAGCTACAGCCGGCTGTGTGGGTACACCAACTATGTGTGAAAAGTGGTCCATAACGTAATGCTTCAAAGCGTGTTCATGCAAACATTGTCGGGTCTGCCGTGGTACAATGGGACTTCTGCTCATGAAACTATGTGCACAGCGTCTGCAAATCGGGGCTGTACAAAGTCACTTCATCTTTACCCAAAATTGTAAGCTGTCATCTGTGAGGCGCGAGCGGTGTTTGTTTTTACCATAGTTCATGGTGGAGAATGGCTGCTCTGCTGAGTTTTGCTCTCTGTAGCTGTATGAATGGCAAACTACACTGTTTACCAGCGGCATAGGCACACTTAAAATTTCTTCTGAAATTTTCGCTTTCTAGTTATTATTATTGTGTGGATGCCCTAAAAGGGCTTCCACACTATTGTTTTCCTGTTTCTCTTTATTCTTTATCTTTATTATTCCTCTAGTTATTATTATTATTCTTCAGTTTCCGCCTGAAATTTTGCAGCGAATCTCGCCTCGCAGTTTTGAGACAAGATTCATATATGTTACCTCATTTTGTGCGGCTGGATCAGGAATGGTGTGCTATGACTTTTGGTGTTTATGACTATTATAGTTTTTTAAATATTAATATTTTAGTGAAAATTTTCCCGCGCTTCTCTGCCAAACAGTTTTGACAATAGGGTTACATATGTTAGATCATTTTGTGCGGCTGGAGCTGGACTAGTATGGTATACACTTTTGGTGTTTATGACTTTTATAGTTTTTTAAATATTAATATTTTAGTGCAAATTTAGAAAGATTCTTCTTTTGGCGCCATAGAAACAGACTTCATTTGTGGTGTGTTGGCTCCATCTTTTGGTCCCACTGATACAAATTTCAAACTTCATTTGTGGTGTGTTGGCTCTCTCTAGTGGTATGCCGGGAGTAGTACGGCCTGTCTACCCTTATTTGGATTACCGTAATGATGACAATATCAACAGTGCGCACAGCGTCGCTGCTTTCAGGAGCCATTGGAATTTTTAAGGTTGCGCAAATCATTCAAAAGTTACGGTAATGCTTGGTGGAAAACTCAATATCCCACAATTCATAGCACGCCTCTGCCGAGTCAAACAATGGCGGCCATCACTTAGTTTTTATTTTCCTCTTAATACTGTTTCTAGGTCACAAAATAAACTTTTAAGATATTTTCAGGCGAGAATATAGGTGTGTAAACTTCAAATATCTGCTCGTTTTGTCAAAACATCCCATATTAGCGACAATGTTCTGACGATGTCGTTTCTGCTTGAGGCTAGCTGGCTAGTGTGGCTAGCGCGGCTTTGCTAACAAGCTACAGCCGGCCTGGATGACAGTGAGAGCGGCTTACTCTGGTTTCACACCCGGTCCTTCGTAAAGTCTCGTGGTCACAGCTGGACTTATTTTTCGTTTAAATGGACCGATGATTTATTTATTTATTCATTTTAGTAACGGTATAAACAGTGAAAGGTGGTGGATTGGCCAGATGTAAACTTCAAATATGTGCTCGTGTTACCAAGACATCCCATATTAGCTCTGATGGTTTCGGTGCCTGCAAAGAGCTAGACAGCTAGCTAGCTAACTGGCTGTCTTTTTGACTCAGGGTCATAGCTGGACTTATTTTTCGTTTTTATGAGCTGATGAGGGTTTTTTTTTACTAACGGTACAAACAGTGAAAGGCGGTGGATTGTCCAGATGCTGGTCGATGTGGAAAAAATAACTGAGTTGTTTGGTGGTCGCTGACACGGAGCTACAACCGAGGGCAGCTATCCACCGGTGTGTGTCAGACAGAGCATGCAGGGAACGAGACATAAGAGGCGGCGAGGCGACCGCCGATCGACCGGTGGTAGATCGTGGATCAGGGAAACCGAAGGCAGGAGAAGCAGGCGGCTGCCGGTCAGAGCGTGAGGTGAACTGAATTTCAGGTAAGAAGTTATGAACTGCACTCTATTTGGGTCAGATATAAACCGAGTTTAGGTGTAGTTTATTTTCGTTGTGCTGACTTTTTACAATCAGTTATAATAACTCGTACTGCGTGCTAGCTAGCACGACGGAGTTTCTATACAGCTGTGTGCGCGCTAAGTTACTGATGTTGAACTTTATGACAGCCTCCCCTGTCATTCTCTCGCCTGTTCAAACTTCAGTCATGAAACTGATCAATGATCGGCTTTTCTCTCTTGTTTGTTTATTGCGCTAAACAACAGCAGCACGTTTAAGCTTGATCAGCTGTTGTTAGAATTCATTTGATTTTAATTTCTAGTATCAGCTGATGTTTGCTGGAGCCACAGCTGTAGAAGCGGCTGGTGGAAACCAGGAGATGACCTTACCGAATCATTAGAGCTGAACTGGTGATGGAGAAACAGGTTTACCTTTTTTTTAGGTGACATGAATGAGTTGAAGGGAAGTTATGAACTATTTCTGAGAGAAATAAACACCAAGCTCCTTTTTTATTTAGCTGACAGCTGGTAACTGTGCAGGGGCGGATCTAGCAAAGCTTTTGCCAGGGGGCCAGGTAGGGCATCTTACAACCAAAGTTTGTATAATAATACACAAGATTGGCTGTAGACCATTGTTAATCATTCAGAACACTGTGTAAAAATAACAAAAAACAAAAAGTGAATGCAAAAGTGCATAAATATTTATTTTACGTGATTGATGTGTGTGGCGGGGCGTGGTCTGCAGTGCCGCTGCAGGGGAGGTGGACCCACCTGAGCGGCATCTGCAATCACGCCTCTCTGGCGTAGTCTGTGCTCTCTCGGCTGTTTTTTGGGTGTGTGTCAGGCTGTGAGTTGAAAAGCTACAGCCGGCTGTGTGGGTACACCAACTATGTGTGAAAAGTGGTCCATAACGTAATGCTTCAAAGCGTGTTCATGCAAACATTGTCGGGTCTGCCGTGGTACAATGGGACTTCTGCTCATGAAACTATGTGCACAGCGTCTGCAAATCGGGGCTGTACAAAGTCACTTCATCTTTACCCAAAATTGTAAGCTGTCATCTGTGAGGCGCGAGCGGTGTTTGTTTTTACCATAGTTCATGGTGGAGAATGGCTGCTCTGCTGAGTTTTGCTCTCTGTAGCTGTATGAATGGCAAACTACACTGTTTACCAGCGGCATAGGCACACTTAAAATTTCTTCTGAAATTTTCGCTTTCTAGTTATTATTATTGTGTGGATGCCTCATGGCATCCACACTATTGTTTTCCTGTTTCTCTTTATTCTTTATCTTTATTATTCCTCTAGTTGCTCCGTTCTTTGCCGATTAACTACTCCCTCAGTTTTCAGCCGATTTTCTCAGTTCAAACTTTAAAAAATTCTGCTCTTTCTGCTAATGTGTGCTATGACTTTTGGTGCTCATAGCTTCTATACTTTTTGAGATATTGAATATTTTTTGCAATATTTTTGCCCATTGAAATGAATGGAACACATTATCCATGTGGTCACTTGTTTCTGCTCGCTGGGCTGAGCTGTGTTTTAGCTCAGTGAGATGAGCAGCCGTTCTCAGACTGGGAGGCCTGGGTTCAAATCCCGCTTATGGCAACATTTCTTTCAGTTAACAATTAAACTTTTTTTTAACTCTTTTTAACTCAATTTCAGCTTTTTCACCCCTTTTCAGCAAAGTTTTCAGTTTTTTCACCACTTTTCAGCACAAATCCCAGCTTTTTCAGCTATTTTCAGCAAAAACCTCTTTTCAGCAGAATTCTGAAAAGAGTTCTGCAGAACTCTTTTCAGCAGAAATTCTGCTGATTGAAGTCTTTAGCAGAATTTTCAGAATTTTCACCTCTTTTCAGCCTAAATTCTGCCTATTCACCTCCTCTGCAAAATTTTCAGCCTTTTCACCTCTTATTAGCTCAAATCTCAGCTGTTTTCAGAAAAAACTCTTTTGAGCAGAGATTCTGCTGATTCATCTCTTTTCAGCGCAACGTTCTGCTTCTTTACCTCTTTTCAGCAGACATTCTGCTGATTCACTTCTTTTCTGCAAAATTTTCAGCCTTTTCACCTCTTATCAACACAATTCTCAGCAGCTTCTGCTCATTTCAGCAGAATTGTCCGTCTTTCCACCTCTTCTTTGAGTAAATGAGTTTAGCTCAGTGAGATAAATAGCTACCTTGAGACCTGGAGGACCAGGTTCGAATCCTGCTCAGGGCAATGTGTTTTTTCACCACCATACAACTTTTCATCTTTTTCAGCTTTTCAGCAGACAGCTTCAGCGTTAAGGCATCCACACAGCATTTTCGCAGGAAATGCAAATTTTTCTAGTTATTCTTCAGTTTCCGCCTGAAATTTTGCAGCGAATCTCGCCTCGCAGTTTTGAGACAAGATTCATATATGTTACCTCATTTTGTGCGGCTGGATCAGGAATGGTGTGCTATGACTTTTGGTGTTTATGACTATTATAGTTTTTTAAATATTAATATTTTAGTGAAAATTTTCCCGCGCTTCTCTGCCAAACAGTTTTGACAATAGGGTTACATATGTTAGATCATTTTGTGCGGCTGGAGCTGGACTAGTATGGTATACACTTTTGGTGTTTATGACTTTTATAGTTTTTTAAATATTAATATTTTAGTGCAAATTTAGAAAGATTCTTCTTTTGGCGCCATAGAAACAGACTTCATTTGTGGTGTGTTGGCTCCATCTTTTGGTCCCACTGATACAAATTTCAAACTTCATTTGTGGTGTGTTGGCTCTCTCTAGTGGTATGCCGGGAGTAGTACGGCCTGTCTACCCTTATTTGGATTACCGTAATGATGACAATATCAACAGTGCGCACAGCGTCGCTGCTTTCAGGAGCCATTGGAATTTTTAAGGTTGCGCAAATCATTCAAAAGTTACGGTAATGCTTGGTGGAAAACTCAATATCCCACAATTCATAGCACGCCTCTGCCGAGTCAAACAATGGCGGCCATCACTTAGTTTTTATTTGCCTCTTAATACTGTTTCTAGGTCACAAAATAAACTTTTAAGATATTTTCAGGCGAGAATATAGGTGTGTAAACTTCAAATATCTGCTCGTTTTGTCAAAACATCCCATATTAGCGACAATGTTCTGACGATGTCGTTTCTGCTTGAGGCTAGCTGGCTAGTGTGGCTAGCGCGGCTTTGCTAACAAGCTACAGCCGGCCTGGATGACAGTGAGAGCGGCTTACTCTGGTTTCACACCCGGTCCTTCGTAAAGTCTCGTGGTCACAGCTGGACTTATTTTAAATAAATAAATGATTTATTTATTTATTCATTTTAGTAACGGTATAAACAGTGAAAGGTGGTGGATTGGCCAGATGTAAACTTCAAATATCTGCTTGTGTTACCAAGACATCCCATATTAGCTCTGATGGTTTCGGTGCCTGCAAAGAGCTAGACAGCTAGCTAGCTAACTGGCTGTCTTTTTGACTCAGGGTCATAGCTGGACTTATTTTTCGTTTTTATGAGCTGATGAGGGTTTTTTTTTAGTAACGGTACAAACAGTGAAAGGCGGTGGATTGTCCAGATGCTGGTCGATGTGGAAAAAATAACTGAGTTGTTTGGTGGTCGCTGACGCGGAGCTACAACCGAGGGCAGCTATCCACCGGTGTGTGTCAGACAGAGCATGCAGGGAACGAGACATAAGAGGCGGCGAGGCGACCGCCGATCGACCGGTGGTAGATCGTGGATCAGGGAAACCGAAGGCAGGAGAAGCAGGCGGCTGCCGGTCAGAGCGTGAGGTGAACTGAATTTCAGGTAAGAAGTTATGAACTGCACTCTATTTGGGTCAGATATAAACCGAGTTTAGGTGTAGTTTATTTTCGTTGTGCTGACTTTTTACAATCAGTTATAATAACTCGTACTGCGTGCTAGCTAGCACAACGGAGTTTCTATACAGCTGTGTGCGCGCTAAGTTACTGATGTTGAACTTTATGACAGCCTCCCCTGTCATTCTCTCGCCTGTTCAAACTTCAGTCATGAAACTGATCAATGATCGGCTTTTCTCTCTTGTTTGTTTATTGCGCTAAACAACAGCAGCACGTTTAAGCTTGATCAGCTGTTGTTAGAATTCATTTGATTTTAATTTCTAGTATCAGCTGATGTTTGCTGGAGCCACAGCTGTAGAAGCGGCTGGTGGAAACCAGGAGATGACCTTACCGAATCATTAGAGCTGAACTGGTGATGGAGAAACAGGTTTACCTTTTTTTTAGGTGACATGAATGAGTTGAAGGGAAGTTATGAACTATTTCTGAGAGAAATAAACACCAAGCTCCTTTTTTATTTAGCTGACAGCTGGTAACTGTGCAGGGGCGGATCTAGCAAAGCTTTTGCCAGGGGGCCAGGTAGGGCATCTTACAACCAAAGTTTGTATAATAATACACAAGATTGGCTGTAGACCATTGTTAATCATTCAGAACACTGTGTAAAAATAACAAAAAACAAAAAGTGAATGCAAAAGTGCATAAATATTTATTTTACGTGATTGATGTGTGTGGCGGGGCGTGGTCTGCAGTGCCGCTGCAGGGGAGGTGGACCCACCTGAGCGGCATCTGCAATCACGCCTCTCTGGCGTAGTCTGTGCTCTCTCGGCTGTTTTTTGGGTGTGTGTCAGGCTGTGAGTTGAAAAGCTACAGCCGGCTGTGTGGGTACACCAACTATGTGTGAAAAGTGGTCCATAACGTAATGCTTCAAAGCGTGTTCATGCAAACATTGTCGGGTCTGCCGTGGTACAATGGGACTTCTGCTCATGAAACTATGTGCACAGCGTCTGCAAATCGGGGCTGTACAAAGTCACTTCATCTTTACCCAAAATTGTAAGCTGTCATCTGTGAGGCGCGAGCGGTGTTTGTTTTTACCATAGTTCATGGTGGAGAATGGCTGCTCTGCTGAGTTTTGCTCTCTGTAGCTGTATGAATGGCAAACTACACTGTTTACCAGCGGCATAGGCACACTTAAAATTTCTTCTGAAATTTTCGCTTTCTAGTAAAAATATATACTCTTTGGGCTCACAAACTGGGAATTTATGGATTCGAAGGATTAACCTAGCTGTACTGTCTCTGTCTCTCAGAACTCCAACCTTCTAAAACCCTAACCTTAACCCCAACCCTGGCTGTATACCTAATCACTGAGGTAACCCAATCACTGGCCCTAACCTGATTGCTCGGATGTTTCTCTTGTCTGATCAAAAAACTAATATCAAAACAGACACTAAACTGTCCCAACTAGACATAAATGGCTTTTGGACATTACTAACAGGTTATACAAAATGGATGCATTAAATGTGTACACTTTAATGGGTCACTGCCTTAATTTTCAGTGCTCTTTTTCTAGACATCAGGAGCAGTGAAAAACAGGAAAAGCTTACAGCACCTGGTATTCCCAGATCCAAATACTAACCATATGTATGTTTGCTAAACTGTCAAAAGCTGCTGCCTGTCACACAAACTGGCAATTTATGGATTCAAATGATAAATCTGGTAGCCACTGCTCCTGTTGCAGAGCTCTTTACTTAAGTGTAAATAAACACTTTGAACTTTCCAACTATTTTTGAGTCTGCTTTGTGAGTTTGTGCAAGAATTCGGTATGACAAAGAGGAAATAGGCCTATGAGCTGGAGGAGCAAAACTGAATAATTTATATGTTAAATTTAGCTCTGCTGTATTTGCTCAGCATTTATGTAGCTACCATAGAGCACAACACAATGGGATATGAATTACTCAACTGTATCTTGTTGCACATACACTCTGAATGTCTTACATTTGTTATGTTTTTATATGTATGTCTTTTGATTTTGTTATTTTTCACTGCACACATTTCAACATGGAAAATGCACCTTCTTTGAGTGGAATACTTCTGACTGAGCGAGCAAAAAAAAAAGCTGCAACTGAATAATGAAAGTCACTAAGCACCTGTGAGGGGAAGCTGGATGTTCAGTGAATCATTGAGCCAGATAACATGCCTTACTGGCAGATCAGGTATAGGTACACTGTGTGATAGAGCAAAAATAGAGAGAAAAGGTTTAAAGATCACAATTTTCAACTAATAGAAATACTGAATAAGAGAAGAGAAAGGATGCGGAGTAAAGGCCTAAACATAGATCTGATTGTCTGACACTAGGTGTCAGTGCACACCTTTTACTGCAAAGACCAAACAACAGAGACAGGGAATATGTCCGAAAATAAGGTTTGTGTTAAAGTCTTGCAGTATGGAACCCAATTATTTCAGGTTGATTATCACTTTTGACATTTATCTTTTTTAAAAATCACGGAAGAAGTAAAGTACTTCCTACTATCTCATAGTATACGTTTTTTGAACTTTCAGGGAAAAGTGTCATTATTATTATTATTATTATTATTATTGTAACATTATCGTTATTTTTGTTGTTGCTGCAGTATTTGTCTACAATATTTGTGTTGTTCAGCAACCTTTTCCAATCAAGACCGTTTGACGTCAGAGTTGAATGCGGTTGATGATGCTGATATGCTACCTTCAAGTACTCCTCGAAAGAACCTGTATTCAGTCTGCTAGATTGTGAATATATACAATTTGCTGATGCCTGTCCAAATGACTACAACCTTACTAGTGTCAGTTAGCAATAATAACAAAAGAGATCAAAAACAATTAGTGTCTATACTGTAGGTTCCATGAAAAAAAATGCTACCTTGTTATTACATTTTAATTTTTTTTAATGGTTTTGTAGTTAATCGTGATCCATATCTATTCAAGAAAGGAAATACGTTTTATACCTTGTGTATAATGCTTAAAGCAATTCTATGATAAGTGTGACGGTGTGACATTTTTAACACTTTCAGCACGCGAAGGCAGCATCACAGCCCCGCCGCCTCGGCTGGGAGGATACTACCATTCCGATTAGGGCAGCTGTTGCCAACGATGCAATGCCTCCTTCATGGAATGAACGCTGGGCATAGGCACCGTGTAGTGCCGTGGTCTTCTTGAAGAGGCTGCACCGTCCTGGTCTTTTGTGATTATTCGCCACAAACAAACAGCCGCGGAGCGCATAAGGTACCCGGTGAAGACTTGGACTCGCGGGTTTATGGTTAACGGAGAGAAGCTGGAGCGGTGAGCTGAGTGAACCGTAGTAACTTTAGCTTGCTATATGCTACATGCTAACTAAGGCTAGCTGGGTGGTATTGAAAGAAACACCTGTTCACCTGAGTGACCTAAGCGAAAAATGAGTTTGTGTTGAGAATTCTGTAGGGTGGGCTGGTGACGTTCCGTTGTTTCAAAGTGATTAACGTGAGTCATCCGGTAAGCTAACATAGGATCAATCAATGAACAACGAGCTACCCCCCTCCCCCGGGTGGGAGCTAACGTTAGTTGGTTGTGCTACCTCCGGGCCCGTTGCACAGCTGAGTTACGAGCTTAAACTCTGCCGTTGTTGTAAGAAGTATTTTTAAACATTTAATGTATGTATACATGTTAGGAAAGTTCAATTTTTATCAGTACGAGGCAACGAGTTGGGATGCATTAGCTGGTGCAGCAGTTAGCAACCACCCTGTCAAAACAAGCCCAAGCTCACTGAGTGGTTAAACATACCGGGTTTTGTGCTAACATATATATGTACAGTACGCTTAGCTGAACTCAGTTAATTCTGTCATGTAGCCAAGCCTATTCTGTATAACGCTGTATAAAGAGACAGGCAGATGCATTTAGGCTAGACTGACATGTCCATGACCACAATGGAAAAAGGTGCTTCTCTCTGTTTTTTTTAACATCAGCTTTTCTCATGACAGGTAATTAATGCATTTTGCTTGTTTGTGTTTTCTGCGCATTAGGAAGCTGGAACCATGGGTTTAACATTAAGCCTTTGATGAATTGAAATAAGCTGGACCCTCTTGACTCATCCAACCCGCTCCTGCCCATAGCGGGGGCTCCCCTTTCCCCCTCACCTTCCAGAGTTATGGCAGGCTTCAAGCGTGGCTACGATGGCAAGATCGCCGGCCTGTACGACCTGGACAAGACCCTGGGCCGTGGCCACTTCGCTGTAGTCAAGCTGGCACGCCATGTCTTCACTGGGGAGAAAGTGGCGGTGAAGGTGATTGACAAGACTAAGCTAGACACAGTGGCGACGGGCCACCTTTTCCAGGAGGTCCGCTGCATGAAGCTGGTGCAGCACCCCAACATTGTGCGCCTGTATGAAGTGATAGATACGCAGACGAAGCTTTATCTCATCCTGGAGCTTGGAGATGGAGGAGATATGTTTGACTACATTATGAAGCATGAGGAGGGCTTGAACGAAGAGTTGGCTAAGAAATATTTTGCCCAAATTGTCCACGCTATCTCCTACTGTCATCGGCTGCACGTGGTGCACAGGGACTTGAAACCAGAGAACGTGGTGTTCTTTGAAAAACAAGGGCTGGTCAAGCTCACTGACTTTGGATTCAGTAACAAGTTTCAGCCAGGAAAAAAGCTGACCACCAGCTGTGGATCTTTGGCATACTCAGCTCCTGAAATACTACTGGGTGATGAGTATGATGCTCCGGCTGTAGGTATGCAAAAGATGTTTGGCTGATGAATGATGCTAAAGAAATGAAATGAGTCACACAGCTAATTAGAACATTGCATTGGTGAGTTGCAGAGGTGTGTACTAGACAGGATGTGAATGTTGATGCAGCGCATTTTTAAAAGTGTAATGCACTCATTAAGGTTCAGCAGTCATTTTATCTTCCACTGAGGAGCACCGGGCCTATTGCCTTGAGCACTAGTTCACTATCTAGTCCACTTTATTAACTCCCCTAGCTCTTCCAAAAAAGGAAAGAAAAAAAGACAAAACTAAAAACATCTGTCAGAAAACAGGCTTTTGGAATCAAACTGCACAGAATGTCTTTTGAAAGTCACGTTAATAGCCTGTTTTAGCACACACAGCGGTGTGATGGGTGGCAATGTGGCTATGTCATATCAGGTGGCTTTGCTGAGACTAAAACCATGGGACTAAGTCCATCTCCTGAATTGGATAATGAGATGTACTCTGTTAAGCTTGTTTTTCAGACGGTGTGGGTGTGCATGCAGTCTTAATCCTAAAGGAGTCTGAAATCGGTCTCATGATTATTTATGCATGTAGCAAGGGCTCTCAAAGGTGTTCCTTCAAGGGCAGTCAGCTAGATGTTAATTTGCTTTTTCTTTTTCAAATGGAGTTCTCACAAACTTGAGAGGTGCAGTTGAGGCAATGAGGAAGCTGTGGTTACTTTCTCATTGAGCCGTACACACCTACGCAATCACAAACCACACACATGCTCACTTATCCTAAGACTTTGATATTGTACGCGTGACTGGACAGCGTTGTACCCTCTGCTCTGTGAACAGTTTGACTGCATGACTGCAGGGGATATCTGAATAAATGGCAGGCTTCATGTTATCGCTTGCTGCTTTTGGTGGCAAGCAACAAACATGCATTATCCATCAAAGTAAAGAGAAGGCAATTTTCTTTTTTCTTGTTATGCACTCCATCTAAAGAATCAATTAAGGTATAAACTAACAATGTGGGCCCCCAAAATTGAGGTATGAACCAAAACCATTGTTTGGGAGAAATTGTTACAACCCCAGTAGTAACCAGTCTGGAATGTTTATCAGTTTCATGGAGTCCTCAGTAGCATCCCTACAATTATAGTATTCAGATTAGTCCACAACGCCGCTCACCTCACTGTTGAGCTAGATGGTGGGCCAGTCTGTGCTTTCTTCCAGCTGGTTGCTGTGTGAGATATACTTACTGGCACACATAGTAATTGCATAGGTACTAGTTGTTCCTGTGTTATCTAGCAGCAGCTCTCTCCAGTTGTTGGGTTGATGGTTATTCTGTGGTGGTTTGTTGTTGTTGTTGTTTTTTTGTCGCTTTTTTTGTTTGTGTTTGTTTTGTTTTTTAGTGTGGCCTTTGGATCCTGTGGTCAGAGCCATTAGTCACATGGATTGTTGCGCTCTAAAATAGTGGAATGAGGAGAAAGTGCTTATTTTTTGCACATGTGCAGACAAGGCCTCTGAAAGGTTTACTTAGTATTCTAGTGGGTGTCCCTAAGAGAGCAGAGTCCTGTTCATCTCCTTGCATAGAACCAAAATCATATTAGATTGTGTTTGTTATGTATAATTCCATAGATTAAAAATGATGGTCTGTATATAGTCTCAGTCCAGGCAGTGTATTTCAGTCACTACCACTTGGTTGTTTAATTACAGAGTATTGTTTCTTACTGTTATGGTCCGACTGATGGCGGGGATAGGTTAAACTTTGTACTAAGAGGTTCAGCATTTTGTGCTCTTGGCACTCTTTAGCTGATGAAAAGCCCTTAACCTGTGAAAGCCTTCCTGGCTACAAGCAGCCATTGATGAACCTTATCAACATATTTACTGGCTACTGTGTATGCACGTGTGCACAGTAGAGCTGTTTTGCTGGCTTTGGTTCCATCGCTAAATCTTCAGGACTGTGTCTACAGAGAGCAGCCAGAGGGGCTCTTAATTGCAGTCCTGGTTACTGTTGCCCACTGCCAGTAGATGGGAAGGACAGTTAATCCATGCTATTGTTTGGACTGGGCCAGGAGAGGATGAGAAAGAAGCAGGATGCAGCTATTTATGCAGTCCTGTGTTGACACAGACTGACTGGCTTTGACTAGAACTCATTCAGCTTGTTCCCACCACTGGGCCCAGGACCAGTTTTTCTCATTATGTTCACCATTTTCCACTGAGAAAAAGGATTTTCACATCTTTTTGCTCAGGATCGATATAAGATATCATAAATGGAAATGACTAAATGGGGGAAAAAAAAACAAACAACAAATGTCTTTCCTGCAATTCCTCTGGACAGAACTGTTATTTTCTTACTTAATGTGTGAAAGCACACTCCCCCTTATAAAGCTAGTCCTTTTAACTCATTGTTAAAGATGTGTTAAAGAGCTTGGTTACACAGAACCTTCTTTGGCTGCCTCCTTCCTTTTGTTTTATTAGCATCATTGTTGAGGCAGTGGAAGAAAAAGGCATCATATACAGCAAATGTTTTCTGGTTTTTATTAATGATTGTGTTTTTGCTCTGTGCTGGTTTGAGTCTCAGTCAATCTGTCATATCTCCACTTGGGGCTTGTTTCATGTCTTTGAACCCCCTTTATTGAAACTAAAGCCTCGTTTATTGCTGTAGCACAGAGCATGCTTTTCTTTAACATAACCACTAAATAGGAGACTGAAGGAGCTGTGTACCCCTCCTGATTGGCAGATGATTTTGCAAATCAGACGGAAGATTTTCTTTGTCGCTGGATTTGAATTTTACATAAAAAAAATCTACATTGTTGATTAAAACAGTGAATTTAGGAGAATGACATTTCTTCACTTTCCATTTTGTCTTTGCAGTTTATTTGCTCTGTGCCTGCATCATTTGGTAACCAGCTGGATAGAAGCATGCTTCTCAATTCCACACATAAAACACACAAAGTAGTACAACAGTTTCACAGTCCCTTGGACTTGTCAGTGTTTCACAACTTATTCCTCTTTTGCTCTAGTACCTACTCGACTCCACTTGACTCTACTCGGTTTCCGTTGTTTTCCATTCCCATTATTGAGTACCACCTCAATGTGCATGGGGCTGTTATAGCAACGTGTCTGAACATCTGGGATGTCATTTGTTTGCAATGCAAACACCACACAACAATGGCCGTAGACTGCTGCTCAGTCAACAGCTTTTTGTCAGGCTCAGGGACCACGGTGTTGGTTTGTGTGCAGCCATTTCCCTTGTTGCCCGGTTTTAAAAATGGCAGTTTTGATTATTGTGAAGATGTTGCTCTCATGACTTATCGAGTGATGCCACTGACTGGACAATCGGTGGCATGCAGTCTGTTGATGTCACATTTTTGTATTGACACAGCTTGCTTGGAACACTAGCCAAGCAGGTACTGAAAAAGTACCTGGTACCAGGTACTGCCACCTAATAGAAAACCTTAAAAGTTGAGCCAAACTGAGTAGGTACTAGTGGAAAAGAGGCATTAGTGTCTCAGCCTGACTGAAGGAAGGTTTGTGGGAATTTTGTGTGGCCAAACAGGCTCCTCAGAGGTGCACAGCTGGGCAGAATCACTGTATTAGTAAAAGAAATGTCATAGTGAGAATGCTTTATGTTTGTATAAGTACCAACACAGTTTTGTTTTTTTTTTAATAGCGATGCACTGTTAGTGTTTATTACAAAAAAAAAAATAAATTAAAAAAAAATCTGATAGCTGATGCCAAGAGTGCCCAACTACTCCCAGAGGTCAAGTTAGGCACCAAAGTAGTACCAATACCAAAAGTGATGATTTGTTTTCACTACAACATGTAGATGTCAGCCTGCGTTTATTACAATGTGATGGCCTCAGCCTGTTGTGGCATCATTGTGATGTCGCAATGTGTCGTACTAAAAACATAAAAAGTGTGTTGTACAGTTATCTCCATGCCCTTTCCATAAATTACTCGATATGGTTTCTTTAAATGTTTTTTCAAGGCCAATTTTGACCTTGGACCCTAACAATGAAGGTCAAGGTCAAATGCATCTTCTGTAATTGTATGCAGATCCAAGTCCTACTCATGCATACATGCTTCAAATGTGAAGGTCTGCATTGTTTATTTTGGGGCAGTAAACAGTGTAGCATGCAGCAAATTTATGAGATTGCTAAAATGGCACAGTATGTAGCCATCTTAAGAATGTTTCCAAAGATGCTGTGAAATTTGTATCCATTTGTCATGAATTTTGGAAGAAAACGACATTTGTGATGGTCGCTGTTGATACACAATGTGGAATTGTGTTAAACACATTTTGGGTTGGGCTGTTATACCTATATGACATATTCCTTTTTTCAGAAGGTTTTAACAACATAATTGTCTATAGAAGGCCGAGGTGGTATTTTTTTAGATAAAACACAAAAGAATTACAACTTGTAATTATAATTACTCAATTTCACCAATCAGTTGTATCCATGACAGATTACGTAGCACTTTTGTACGTTTTATACCTTGTGAAGCACTTTGTGATCTTTTATCTAGAAATGTGCTATATAAATAAAATTTTACTTACTTACTTACCACAAAGTCCTATGATTTCACTCACTTTCTGCAGAGCTGCTAATTTTTCTGTAGTGTGTAGAAGTAAAGTTGTATAAAGCGACTCTGACCCACACAGCAAAAAGCTTATTTTCTGTTGTCAGTTTGTAGGGTTTTGAGAATCCAGTCTATAGGAGAATGTCAAGTAAGGTTTCGTGGCACGGCATCAGTGCTGAAAAGTTTTTAACCATCATGGTTGTGTAGTCAGTTCTCTTTGTGTTGCCAGACCTGAACTTGCATCAGTTATGGTCTCTTCCTTGAATGTAATCACATTGTCTGAAGACTTTATTGTATTTGGTTTAACAACACCATTACATTTGTACTTTGTCCGTTGATATGCAATATCTTTACATGTGATATCTAGTCTCTTAATCTAAGGCTGTCCTCCTTATTAGTACCATTGATGTTAAGTTAGACTCTTTTTCTCCAATTGATCTTTCTGAGTTAACTTCAATAATTACTTCCTCTAAACCATCAACGTGTCTTTTAGACCCCATTCCTACAAAACTGCTCAAAGAAGTCCTGCCATTAATTAATTCTTCAATCTTAAATATGATCAATCTATCTCTAATAATCGGCTATGTACCACAGGCCTTCAAGGTGGCTGTAGTTAAACCTTTACTCAAAAAGCCATCTCTAGACCCAGCTGTCTTAGCTAATTATAGGCCAATATCCAACCTTCCTTTCATATCAAAAATCCTTGAAAGAGTAGTTGTCAAACAGCTAACAGATCATCTGCAGAGGAATGGCTTATTTGAAGAGTTTCAGTCAGGTTTCAGAGCTCATCACAGCACAGAAACAGCTTTAGTGAAGGTTACAAATGATCTTCTTATGGCCTCTGACAGTGGACTCATCTCTGTGCTTGTCCTGCTAGACCTTAGTGCTGCGTTCGATACTGTTGACCATAATATCTTATTAGAGCGATTAGAACATGCTGTAGGTATTACAGGTACTGCACTGCAGTGGTTTGTATCATATCTATCTAATAGACTCCAATTTGTTCAAGTAAATGGAGAGTCCTCTTCACCCACTAAGGTCAATTATGGTGTTCCACAGGGTTCAGTGCTAGGACCAATTCTATTTACATTATACATGCTTCCCCTAGGCAGCATCATTAGAAGACATAGCATAAATTTCCACTGCTATGCAGATGATACGCAGCTCTATCTATCCATGAAGCCAGGTAACACACACCAATTAGTTAAACTGCAGGAATGTCTTAAAGACATAAAGACCTGGATGGCCGCTAACTTCCTGCTTCTTAATTCAGATAAAACTGAGGTTATTGTACTTGGTCCTGAAAATCTTAGAAATATGGCATCTAAGCAGATCCTTACTATGGATGGCATTACCTTGGCCTCCAGTAATGCTGTGAGGAACCTTGGAGTCATTTTTGACCAGGACATGTCCTTCAAGGCACATATTAAACAAATATGTAAGACCGCTTTCTTCCATTTGCGCAACATCTCTAAAATTAGAAATATCCTGTCTCAGAGTGATGCTGAAAAACTAGTTCATGCCTTCATTACTTCCAGGCTGGACTACTGTAATTCGTTATTATCTGGATGTCCTAAAAACTCGCTGAAAAGTCTTCAGTTAATCCAAAATGCTGCAGCAAGAGTACTGACAGGGACTAGAAAGAGAGAGCATATTTCTCCTGTCTTGGCTTCCCTTCATTGGCTTCCTGTTAAATCCAGAATTGAATTCAAAATCCTGCTCCTCACTTACAAGGTCTTAAATAATCAGGCCCCATCTTATCTTAATGACCTTGTAGTACCATATCACCCTATTAGAGCACTTCGCTCTCGCTCTGCAGGCTTACTTGCTGTTCCTAGAGTATTTAAAAGTAGAATGGGAGGGAGAGCCTTCAGTTTTCAGGCCCCTCTTCTGTGGAACCAGCTTCCAGTTTGGATTCGGGAGACAGACACTATCTCTACTTTTAAGATTAGGCTTAAAACTTTCCTTTTTGCTAAAGCATATAGTTAGGGCTGGACCAGGTGACCCTGAATCCTCCCTTAGTTATGCTGCAATAGACGTAGGCTGCCGGGGATTCCCATGATGCATTGAGTTTTTCCTTTCCAGTCACCTTCTCACTCACTATGTGTTAATAGACCTCTCTGCATCGAATCATATCTGTTATTAATCTCTGTCTCTCGTCCACAGCATGTCTTTCATCCTGTTTTCCTTCTTTCACCCCAACCGGTCGCAGCAGATGGCCGCCCCTCCCTGAGCCTGGTTCTGCCGGAGGTTTCTTCCTGTTAAAAGGGAGTTTTTCCTTCCCACTGTCGCCAAAGTGCTTGCTCATAGGGGGTCATATGATATGATTGTTGGGTTTTTCTCTGTATTTATTATTGTGCGATCTACTGTACAATATAAAGCGCCTTGAGGCGACTTTTGTTGTGATTTGGCGCTGTATAAATAAAATTGAATTGAATTGAATTGAATTGAATATTATAAAAATAAGATGAAGACAGAAATTTATCATCTGCCCCATTGAAATGCCAACTGAAATGCCTGTTTATGTGATATGTGGAAGTTGGTAGTACTTCGTAGCCACCGCAACGTGATATTGACAGTATCATTGGATGCATACTGCATTTGAGAATGTTTTTTGGTTGTATGAGAGCTTGTGCATTTTAAGGTGTCTCTTTAGTCCTGCTTTCTTTAGCCTCTTGCACCCTCAAAAGCATGCTACTGCAGTAGAAGTCAGGGAAACCTGACCTGTAAGTGTGTGTAAAAGAGTGATTTATAAATCCAAGGGGGGATGCAGGCCTACTTAGCAATGGTGTCTGTGTGAGCAAATGGTCAGCTGTCAGTCAGTTATGGTGGGGATTAGTCAAAGCTATCTAGGCTTCCAAGAGAGACTCATGTAAATGGATGGGGTGACAGGTGGCAGAGGCTGTGCATTGCATAAAGTCTCAAGACACGAGGACACTCTGAGTCAAAGGTTCCACTGCTGGGCTGGATGTCATGGTGAATAACCATGTTGCCAACAATTTAAAAGTTCCCTACTGGACACAAAGCACAAGGCATTTCTTTTCCCTGTGACTGTATTTATTTTTTGTTTTGGTCAAAAGACAGTGTTCTTTTATTTTGGCGGTACTATCTTTTGTGGTCTGTTTTAACTTATTAACATTCACAGCGTGACTAGCAAGGTGTCTACTGCTAGGGGTAGGATTTATTCTAGCCATATGTTAAAGAGGCAAATTATTTGAAACTAGAAGAAACTATAATTCAAATGAAATAATGTAATGACGGCTTATATGTTTCGGCATTATATTTTTTCCCTGCTTAAACCTTTTCCTTTGGGTGTTCTAAACTGTAAAAGTGTCAATTCTTTAAAAGGGGTCAGTCCAAACACGAACCCTCAACCATCAATGACTCTGGTGGATGTTGTCAGGTTACTTAAAATATTCATAGGTTTGATCTTTTATCACCCAATTGATGTCAATGTGGGTAGGTTTGTCCTACTGAAATATTTCAACAGCTGTGTTGCCATAATGTAGACATTCCTAATCCCCAGAGGATACATTTATCTACCTTTTTTCTAAAGCCATCTTAGGAATTGGCTTTATGGTTCGATGTAAACTGTACCAGTACCTGAGTTGATAAACTGCTTGGTAGACATGCCTGAGTATTCTGACACCACCGCTGTAATGCGGTTGCCACGGCAGCCCTGCAGTGAACATAGATTTGCACCATATTTTTGCTAAAGCGAAGTTGAAAGTTATAGAATTGCAACAAGTCATTGGCTTACTTTCTTCAAGGCCTGTGTGCTTTTTAGGCACTGAATGCAAAGTAGGGACTTGTCACTCTAAGTTCCATTAGTTTTTAGGACTTGAGTTGAAAATTGCGATATGGCTGAGAGGGTGGGATTGACACTATGGATTTCTGCCTGACAGGGCCCTAACTACTCTGCGCTTTCTTTTGTTTCGGCCTTTTTATTGTAGAGGCTGCAGAATGACATGTTCAAAAGCACTGAGCAGTGTATGAGAGGTTAACTTGTCGCTTGCAGTGAGACTTGTGCAGCTGCCACTACTTTGTATAAGTGAAATAATGAATTGTACACACAAAGCCAGATGGATGGATAGCTGCTTGTGTTTACAAAGGCTATAGCCTTTTTGAGAGAATTTAATAGTTGCTCTATAGTGAAAAAAAAAAACAGTACCCTTTATGTTTTTCACTGGATGTACTAACAGGGAAAAAAACTCATTTTCTGTTTGCCTTATGTGTTGCTTACTTTGATATAGTGGAACAGGCAATGTCTTTGTTTGTATGAAGGCTATAGTTTAGATCTCAGGCTCAAATAAAAGTAATGACAAAAGTGAAAACTCCAGAAAATATACCCCCTCCCCCAGTGGGTTGGATTGGATCCTTTGGCAGGCCTTTTCTGGCTCAGGGGTTCTGTGTTTGAAATCTCTGCTTTACAGCATAATCAGTGATTTATCAGCTAGAGGCAGAAATGAGCGGCACAAACCAGACCAGGCTCTGCATCAGTGTCTGTTTTCTACTTCGCTTTGAGATGTTGCCATTTTCTTCTTACTTGGGCCATCCTCTGTACCTCTGTCAGCTCCTCCTCTCCCACCCACCTCCTGGAGAACAGGAGGTGGGTGGGAGTCCTGCAGCAGGCAGAGCTGGCAGATGTCTGCTCTGCTTTCGATTCAACAGGTCTGCTATTAATACACACACTGAGAGGGACAGTGACTGTTTGGCTGACTTATCCAAAAGTTCATATCCTAGATAGAGCAGCAAGAGTGTATTGCATCTGGCCAGCACTTGGTGAGCTAGTTAAACAGTGAAACAGTCAGCTGTGTTCACATTTGTTGTCAGTATATCTTTCCACTGCCAGCTGACACCCAATCTGCTGTTGTTCTTAAGAACAAACTAAATAAGGAGTTAGATGTGGCTATTTTTTTAAGAAGATAGATCGGAGGAGACAAAGACAGGAAATTATGTTAGCCTTAGATCTAACCATAGATATACCTCTTATGCCGGGCTCACACTGTGCGATTTTTTTCAGTCGCGCGATTCAGCTCCTGCTCAAACTGTACGATTGACTCGCAGGGGTTAGAAGTTCACAGGTCACGATGCAGGGTCTCACACTATACGGCCCGATGCTCTGATGCGACCTGAGTGCTCACACTGTGCGTCCATAAAATGAAGGTTATAACAGAAAATCTGTCGCTCCCTCTCTGTCTTTCACTCACATAGACACGCACACCACCACCATCAACTTTGCTAAATTGCTAATGAAAAACATTGATCAGGCAGCTGTGATTGAGCAGCAATGTAAATCCAACTATTTTCACGGTTGTTGTGGTCGTGATAATTTTGTGAGGCCACATCGAAAAGGCTCAGGTGAGCTTGCCATAGTTCTACAAGTTGTGCCTCCATCGCTTGTGTCCAGATCAAACGCTGCACTCCTGTGCTGCGCCGTCTTTTTCGCTGACATTTGTGTTTGCGCGTGCGCAGTGCGAGAAGCTGCGGTGACACCCTCACGACGGTCGCGAGGATTTCAAACAGGTTTGAAATCCTCACGACCAAGCGATTGATGATCGGGAGCTGGTCGTGAGGTGTTAATCGCCTCTCGTTACCCCACGTATACTACACGATGCACGACGCACGATGAAGGCCAATATCGGGCCGATCGCCAAAACGGTCGCACGACTCAAAAATCGGCTCAAAATGGGCCAAAAATCGCACAGTGTGAGCCCGGCATTAGATTAACCATTATCACTGCAGGATTCCACTTTAAAATGGACTCTTCACCCTCCTGCCTATATTATTGCGAATATATATTTTGTAATATATCTATATCATGGCTAAAGCACTTCTGGATGGATGCAAACTGCATTTTGTTGCCTTGTACTTGTGACATGTGCAATGACAATAAAGTTGAATTCTATTCTATTCTAAAAAGAGCAGAGAGCAGGCATTGAAAGGGGTGATTAAGTGTAATTATGCCTTTCAGTCATCCATGAAAAAATGGAGGTGGGTGCTGTTGTGTGCAATGAGGCCTATCATTCCAAATCATTGCAGTCCACTGTGTAGCCTACTGGCTGCTTGGCACGCTAATTGACTAGTTGATATGTAGACTAACACGTTTGTGGGTTAACTTTCAGGCAAGCTAGTTAGCTTGAATTTTGGTTTTGCTTCAGGGCTGTACATTTCTGGAATTATATAAAGGGGACCAAAAGTATTTTCTCCTATGCAGAATTACTGGAATGGTTTCTACAATTCTGAATATATTAATGAATTGTTACACTTTTTCATCTATTAATTCTTTTGGATTAGATGTCTAGACAACTAGTCGCACATCTGTACCTCAGATGTGTGACTACTTGGTAAAGAATTCAGCTGTTTGAGGTTGTCAGAGTCTCAGTTGTTTATCCTTTTCATGTATTTAACTAAGTGTACAGTGGCACCAAGCCACTTAACAACCTCAGTAACATTGTGGACTCTGTAAAGACAATCTGATATCAACTTAAAGGTTCAATTTGAAACATTTTTTTTTCTCCTCTTGGATCTATATGACATCAAAAGTATGGCCATCTCAAGCACACACCTCACTGTGTGCAGCCCTACCCATCTGCTCTTTACACTCTGTGTTTATAAGGAGCAGCCAATCAGAGAAAAGTTACCTTAAGAGGAGAGGGGCTGAAATGGCTGATGCCAGAATGAAGATTAAATAAATAAATAAATAAAAGACATCAAGATTAAATAAATGATATGTAATGATAATTCAGATCATGGTTCAGAATCAAGCCAACTACTCTTAATAGGTAGATTTACATACAGGTTTAGTGCTTTTGAACTTGTACACCACAGATTTCTGAAATTAAGAGGAAATCACAAAAGGCATAAAAAGGCAACTAAATTGACACATCACTGTATTTAACTTAGCTAGAATCAAGGACATGAGTTAAGACTTATTTGTTTTCCTCTTCCAGCACAGTCACATTTAACCCTTGTAACACTGAGACGCTGCTTTGCACTTTCAGCCCGAAAATATGCACGTGATGCATAAGTCTGCATAGTAATTTAGCTTATTGTTCTTGACAGTTTAGTCAACATTTTCATTATTGTGAAGTCAGGGACTTAATCATTTGACTGTTATTATTAAGAAAACCTTCAAACCTTTAAACCAGTATATCTCAGCCTTGATGTGGTTCAGTTCCTCCTACTAGTTCTCTGGCTGCTGTCATTTCAAGCTGCTTGGTGGTTCATCAGAGTAAAACGGCTGAATGAGAGGAAGAGATGCCAAGAGAGACAATCTCACAACCATTAATTAAAGCATCATGACTGTAATACAGAGAGAAGGAGGAGATTGCACTATGACTTTTTTCTTCTTTCTCCAGTAACCAACAGAGTAGTGGATTGTGATGGATTCCACAACCAAACTGGTTGTAGCTGGAAGTTCTTGCTAAAGGTTAAGTACCTGTAGAGGCACTGTCAGTGTGTTAGAAGGATTTAAAGTGGCTAAAGATTGGAATGGAAGACATGTTGTAAAGGCAAGGATGATGCTGCAATTAGGGATGTATGTGTAAGTTTTTTTCGGGATATATAAGCATGTCATTTTACTATATCCTTGCTGTAGCACTGGTATGTGTTTACATTCCCTAGTGTGCAATATTGAGACAAGCCCTGTCAAGGCATGTCTAAGACAGTGGCAAGAGCTCTGTCCCAGCTTGACAATTTACGGCCTAAAAAGCAAGTTACTTTAACAACCAGTAACAAAGTACTTAGGAAAAGATTCAAGGAACCAGTTCCCGGTGAAGCAGGAAACAACACATTTGCTTTGCCACTTGAGGT